>NC_030856.1:2719747-2994748 GCF_000208745.1 Theobroma cacao
TGTTAGGATAGTCTTGAATTGTGATTTAATTAAGATTGTTTAAATCTAATTAAATTAGTATACCTTATAAAATAGTCTTTAAATCTAGTTAGACTGGAATAACAATTCCTAATTCTATTAGGATAAGATTCCTAATTATATTAGGATAAGGTTATTGTATTTGGCACTATAAAAGGACCCTATGAGTTAAAGAATAATCATCACCTAGATTTAGAGAGAGTGATTTAGGTGTACGTGGGATAAGAGTTATGAGTTTGAGACTGTTTTTGTAATCTCCTGATTTTTCTCTTAGTGAATTTTTCTCTGTTACTGTGCCTGTGGACGTAGGTCATCAAAAGACCGAACCACGTAAATTCTTGTGTTTTTGTGGGTGTGCTTGATTTCTTTCTTTCTTTATTCTATTGATTGGATTAGATCTTGGGTAATTCTTTAGAGACAATTCCACAATTTCTCAACAACCTATTTTCATATTTTAGCTAACAAATATTTTAAAATAACTTATTAAATTTACTACATTAAATAATATTTTCAATCAATATATTGAAAATCTTATATTGAAATAGTATCTTGACATGTATTTTTAAGACAATAGTTAATAAAATATATTATTTATTTATTTATTTGGAAGATAAAACTCTAATTGTTTTTTTTTTAAGAATTCTAATTGTTAGTATTTCAACCTTGACTCAATCCAAAACTTTGGCACTTTCACTCATTGTTTGCCACTACCTAGATTTCCAAGTCTAAGATTAATTATGAACACACACCTTTGCAATTTGCATTGCACATTCCTACCAAAATTTAATTAGTTTATATATAAACTAAAATGATCCATTTCGTTATTTAGAATATTTTACATATATATATATATTTAATTTATCAAAAACTTATTTTATTTTATTCAAACATGCTTTTATTTTTTATTTTTAAAAATAAAAATAAATAGTAAAAGTAACAAGCAAATAGAGTCTTATAAATTCGTTTATAACTAAGAAGATATAAAAATCAATCTAGCTGTAGTTGTTGATTATTGGTGATCAATAAAAATTCCGTTCCTAGCAGAAAAAGGACCAATTTCCTTGGGAATTAAGTTTAAAATTCAATTTCTTGGACTCTTTTGAAAATCAACATTGGTCAGTAGCCTTTGTCTGTATGTTTCTTGACTGAGAAATCAATTCATGATTAACTCAAGAGAAGGCGCAAAATGCTGTTAGTTTCCAGCTATTTCGATGTTATCATTTACAAAGAGAAGTTCAACATCATATTCTATATGATAAAATTCCTTCGGCAACAAGAACTTTGTACTTTCCATTAGCCCCTCCTGTTTCATGGCCTGTTTTACGTGGATACCTATGCTATAATTAATAATTTCTTACCAATCCAAACTTGATTCAATCTGATTTGATTTAAAAAACTCAACTACTTAAAATCATGTAAACTTCAAATTATCTTAATATACTTCTAACTCGAATGATCCAAAAAAATTAACTCGAAAAGAAATGTATTTTTTGTCCCAACATCAATTTTCATATTTAATATAGTATATCATATTTAAGATTATTGGATTAATTAACAACCCTGATCACAATTGATAACTAGTCTCGTCGTATTGTAGCTGGTTATAATCAAAGAAAAGAGAATAATATTGGTTTATTAATTAGTGGGGAAATCTTTGAGCCAAGTTGCGAATGTATTTCCATTTACTCTTGTTACTTTGTCGTCATAGAGTTTCCATTTGAGCATCTTCTTCTATCATTGCTACTATCCCAAGAGTTTGTTTGATTTCTGCCTTGCTCTTCTTTTAACTCAACAAAGCCTACGTTTCCATTTTTTTTTTCCTTCATTTTCCCACTTTTCTTTTAACTCAAAGAACAAAAGCATCTCTTTTGTTCAACTCTGCAAAAAAAAAAAAAAGTTGATCTCTTAAATTACTTTTGTTTGATCCTTGTTTGCTACTTTTCTTTTTCTTAATTTTGGTTTCCCGATCTCTGGAGTTGGTGAAGTAATTCCATCCCAATTGAGGTAAGCTTCAATATAACATATTATATTCTCCATATTTAATTTTTTTATGTGCTCAATTTCTCTTATCATTTATGAATTTGACTTCTCATTTTCTAAGTTGGCAAATAAAATTAATTGATTTGTAGTACTTAATTTACTTCTTTACATCTTAACCCTATGAATATTTAGTAATATACTATGTGTAGCATTTTAGTGTGAAATAGTTTTAATATTATGACTTTTAAATATGTAAAAATATATCAATAAACCTACGCTGAAATTTCATTCTAAATTTTTTAATTTATTTTAAATATTCATATTTTTTCTATTTTTACCAACATTTATGGATATTTTGGGAACGCATTTTATAGAATGATGATATTATGTTTTTACTTTAATATAAAAATATATTTTTAATTAATATGCACTTGATTAGCGATAAGAATTTCTACATCTGCAGCATTTTCAATTTCCAAGTTGGTTGGTCATCCACATTTTCATAAAGGTAATTGTTTAATTTATGAAAATATGAAATATAAACATGTTATATTTATATCTCCAAAGTTAAAATGTGGATGAGAAGGGTCATCCACATTTTCAAGGTTAATCTCAGTTGTGGTACTTGCAAATATTTTGTAATTGTTTTTTTTCTCTGTAAAACTTTTTACTCATTAAAATTAAAATCAAACAAATTTTTATTTTATGAAAGTTTCAAGTGATTTTTAATTAAAATATATAACATGTTTTAATAATTTAAGATTTTGAAGTTTGAGATATAAATATTACTTATTAAAAAAAATTTATACAGAAATATGGAAAAGGCGAAGTTAGTAGTTTCCTAAGGCAAAAGATTTGAGCTCTCGTCTTCCACTAAAAATTTGAAATTGAATAAGAAAAAGTATTTATATTTATGTACTAATTGTATATTGTTTTTAAAATAAATATTTAAAAATATTAATAATGAATTAGAGAAATATCATGCAGGCAAAATCAAATAAAAATATAAATTATTGCAATGGTAGCCCATTTTTGGTTCTTCAATTTTTGGCCTTGATCTTTTGAAAAAACATATTCCAGTTGATAGATTTCCAAGTCTAAGATTAACTATGAACACACCTTTGCAATTTGCATTGCACATTCCTACCAAAAATATTAAAAAATATTCTTAATATTTTTTTACTTAATATTAAAAAATATTAAAAGTTAAGTGAGAAATAAATGACAAAAAAGTGAAATGATAATTAATTAAAAAAGAGAAAATGACTAGGGTAAAAATAAATGAATAAATGGTAAAATTATATTAAAACTAAAGAGATCTATTTCATTATTTAGAATATTATATATATACATTTAATTTATCAAAAACTTATTTTGATTTATTAAAACATGCTTATCAGGTGAAGTCCACTAAGTCTTTCACTACCGCGTCAGTTTGCTTACATTTCCCTGTTATCTGCTTTAGATTCATTTCAACCAAGTTGTAGATCCATGGCGGAATCAATTTTATACGGGGCGCTCAGTAACATCTTTTCCAAGTTGATGTGGCTTGCTGGGCATGAGATTGGCTTGATTTTCTGCCAGAAAAGCGAACTGGATAAGCTTCAAAAGACTCTCGACATCGTAAAAGCCGTCATTCTTGATGCTGAGGAGAAGCAGGCGAGCGACCTTGTCGTGAAAAACTGGATAAGTCGACTGGAAGATGTCGTCTCTGATGCAGAGGACTTACTGGACGAATTCGACTATGAGATCCTACGCCAGAAGGTGCGTCCTCGGGGACAGGTACGCAAGATCTTTCGATCCTTCAGGATGGGTCCTAGAGTTAAGGAGATTAAAGAGAGGCTGGACGTGGTGGCAAGAGAGATTAAAACGTTTGATTTTAATGTGAGAGTTGTAGAACTGAATAAGAAACCTAAGAATACTGACAGAGAGACTGCCTCAAAGGTGAGATCGGAATTAGTAATAGGGAGAGAGGAAGATAAAGAGCACATTATAGAATTGTTGAAGGAGCAGAATCATGGTGACAGCATCTTCAATATTATTGCCATTGTTGGGTTTGGAGGTTTAGGAAAGACCTCGCTTGCCCGGTTGGTGTATAACGATGCAGAAGTAGCAGATTCCTTCGAAAGGATGTGGGTGTGTGTTTCTGAAGAATTTAATGTTCTTATAATTTTCAAAAAAATTTTGAAGTGTCTAGGAGAACACAAAGTGGATGACTGGAATCTAGATGAAGTACAAAATGGAATTGAACAAAAGTTAGAAGGGAAGAGATATTTACTTGTGTTGGATGATGTGTGGAATGAAGACATTTTACAGTGGAATGAATTTTCACAGTATATGGTATTTGGTGCTCCTGAAAGTAAAATTATTGTGACAACTCGTAGCATCAAAGTTGCAGCTACTATGGGGGTGCACAGTCCTTACCTTTTAAAAGGTCTCAATGAGGAACAATCTCAGGATTTGTTTGAGAAAGTGGCATTTGAAGGACGTCAAATCGATCCAAAGCTTGGACAAATTGGAAACGTTGTTGCACAAAAATGCAAAGGAGTTCCTCTTTCTATTAAATGTTTAGGAGGTTTGATGAGACAAAAGCCTGATGAAAAATACTGGTTGTTTGTCCAAGAAAATGAATTTTGGAATAATGATGATGTTTTGTCGGTGTTAAAATTGAGTTATATTCAGCTACCAAGTAATTTAAAGCAATGTTTTGCTTTTTGTTCGCTTTTCTCAAAAGACTCTAGGATATATAAAGATGAGTTGATTCATTTTTGGCGAGCACAAGGTTACATTCAATTAGAGAATAAAAATGAGAATATACAAGATATTAGTGATGAATACTTTAATGATTTGCTGTCAAGATCATTTTTTCAAGAGGAGGAGAAAGATGCATATGGGAATATCATCTATTGTAAAATGCATGATCTTATTCATGATCTTGCATTATCAGTTGCTGGTCGATATTTTCATTGGATGAAAGATGAAAAAGAAGAAATTTCAAAAGGAGTCCGTCATGTGTCATTAGAAAAATATTCTAAAGAAGTTGTTTTGACTGGATCAGAAACAAAAGTGATAAGGACTATGTTTTTCCGAGCAGACATTTTCACGGACTTATTTATTCGAAATGTAACTTATTCGAGCTTCAATTGTTTACGTATGTTGAATTTAAGTTGGATGAACATTAATATTTTACCAGATTCAATTGGTAAATTGAAGCATTTGAGATACCTTGATCTTTCTAGTAATCAAAGGATGAAAGTGCTCCCAGATGCAATAGTCAAATTGCACCATTTGCAAACTCTATTACTCAATGCTTGCAGCAGTCTGGAAAAGTTACCAAGGGATATACGCCAATTGATTAGTTTGGAATATCTCAATATTAATTCTTGCAACCGACTAAAGTACTTGCCAAAAGGGTTAGGGGAATTGACTTCCTTACAAAGATTGGACAGATTTGTTGTGAACTGTGTTGAAGACAATTTATCAACTGCAGCCACGTTGAATGAGTTGAGTAACCTAGACCTTGGAAATAGCTTCAAAATTGAACACTTAGAAAAGGTGAGGAATGTGGAATTAGAATGTAAGGAGGCAAATTTAAAGAAAAAGAAACGGCTTCAGTCTTTGCATTTATCTTGGGAATCTTTCTCTCCAACAACAGTGGCTAGTGAAAAGGATGAGTCATTGTTAAATATTCTTGAGCCACACCCGAATTTGAAAGGGCTGGAGCTATCCGGTTATGGAGGAGCAAGGTTTTCAAGTTGGCTATCTTCATTGACTAATTTAGTCAAACTTAATATATACAGATTTTGGAATTGTCGAGACCTGCCACCCTTGGATCATTTTTCATCTCTCAAGTCTCTCTTTCTTTACGGTTCCAATGCTTTAAAACACCTGCCACCCTTGGATCATCTTTCATCTCTAGGGTCTCTTTCTCTTTCGCGGTTAGATGCTTTAGAATACGTGGCAGATTCTTTTTCCTTGCCTTGCTCGACTTCAAGAGAACCATTCTTCCCGTCCCTTAAGAAACTTTTGATCCATGACTGTCCCAATCTCAAAGGATGGTGGAAGACAAAGAATGAGAACCAACGATCAATCGCTGAGCTGCCTTGCTTTCCTTGCCTTTCCGAGTTAGATATCCTCAGGTGTCCAAACTTAGCCTCCATGCCGCTGTTTCCATCTCTCGATCAAGATTTGATGTTGCATGATACTAGCATAAGGCCTTTACAACAAACATTGAAGATGATGAAGATGACCGAGGCTAGCATGACATTAGAAGAAGCATCATCTTCATCGGGGAGCGCTTGTCATTCATATTCTTCAACTACCCTTCCTCTCTCCCATTTGAAGAGTCTGATGCTTACAGACATTAAGGATTTAGAAGTTCTGCTAGAAGAGTTTCTACAAAATCTCACTTCTCTTACGTCCTTATGGTTGAGCGACTGCCCTATATTGGAATCGCTATTGCCGCAAAAGATGAGCTGCCTCACCTCTTTACAAGTTTTGTGTGTTAAAAATTGCCATAATCTGAGGGCTTTTCCGGATTGGATACTCAATCTCACTTCCCTTAAAACACTTGAAATTTGGGGGTGCATTGAATTACAGTACATGCCAGAAGGGACGCATCAGCTTACCTCTTTAAATAAATTGTCCGTAGGCAATTGCCCTAATATGAGGGCTTTACCTGACTGGATACTCAATCTCACTTCCCTTAAAACACTTGAAATTTGGGAGTGCCTTGAATTACAGTACATGCCAGAAGGGACGCCTCGGCTTACATCTTTAGAAGAATTAATTGTTTACTGCCATAATTTGAGGGCTTTGCCAGACTGGATACTCAATCTCACTTCCCTCAAAGACCTTTATATATGCGAGTGCCTTCAATCACCGTACTTGCAAGGAAGGGATGCAAAGCCTCACCTCTTTAGAACGATTGATAGTTCATCATTGCCCTAATCTGAGTTCTTCCACATATTCTCTCAAAGCACTTCTAATTCGGGGGTGCCCTAATTTAAGCTTCTGGAGATCGAGGCGTCTGTTTTCCACTTTAGAAGAATTGAATGTTCAAAATTGCCCTAATCTGGAGGATTTGCTGAATCGCATTGCTAAGATGATCACTTCCCTCAAAACACTTAAGATTTGTAAGTGCCTTGAATTACAAGACTTGCCACAAAGGATGGATGGCCTTACCTCTTTACAAGTATTGTCAATCAGTGAATGTCCTCGGTTGTCAAAAAGATGTGAAAAGGATACCGGAGTCCTGTGGCCTCGCATTGCTCGCATCCCATCTATTATAGTCGATGGGCGACAGATTCAATGATGATCATACCGTATAGGTAATCACATTTTTCTTCACCTCTATTTATATTTTCTCCCTTTACTTGATAATCTTTTTTTTTCCCCCTGGATTTGGATGATTCTTAATTTGTTGCATGCATGTAATCCAAGTCAACTATGAAAAATTGGATTTAATCCATTCTCTGCTACTTCTTTCTAAGTGGACTAACAATATTGATTTCTTTTTTCTTTTCTTACTTTGAATTTTTTTTGTTAAGTTAAATATTACTAATATGAAATGTAACCAAAACTTGATGTCAAAACTCTGCCAGTATGCCATGGCAATTGGGAACTTTTTCCTTGTTTCAATCTCTCATTCTTCAATTATAATCCTAAATTTGAAGCATTTAGGATCTCACTAGCTCTTGATGGAACCCTTGTGCAGATAGCATATTTATAGTCAAAGCATTAAATCTTATACTCTTATATAGACAAATTTAAAAAAATTATAGCAGTATGAATGTACTCAGTTAGCAAATTATTCTGATTTTTCACTTTTTTTTATATCTAAATGTCTCTTTTCACCTATTTCAATGATGTTAATCTGTGTTTGGAGGATATTGTTTAGGTTGACCAAAAGTTTGGGTTTTTTGTAAAAGGTTGTCAAAAGCTTTTTGTGCAGTGTTGATGTAATTGTTCAGTTATCTTATCAGTAGAGTTAGAATGCCAAAGAGAGTATTTAACTGATTAGATCATAGACTTTTGATCTGACAATATTAATAAAATCAAAACTTTTCCAAAAAAAAAAAACATAAGCATAAAATGGGGTTACGGACATATTATTGTCAGTTGTTTCACTTCCCCTGTTTTTATGCATTGATCAATGCAAAATCATCTCTTATACAATGAGGCAACCTTGGATGTTTGTGTCATATCTTTACTGAAGCAAAACCAAAATTTAATGTGAACACTGGTGAAATAAGCTGAGATTTTATAGGCACTTGCTTTTGTAAGGAATATGTTAACATTATTTCTTTCTTTTTTTCTTCGTGTTTATAATGGGATGATGACATTTTTTCATTGTGTGAAGCAGGAAGATTGCATCTTGCTAATTTCCTTCCAAAGTAGACTATTGTTGAATTGAAACCAAGAGAAATTTCTATTGGTAAAATTTACCACTTATTTGGTTTGTTTTACCAATTTCATTTACTTTCTATAAGGAATCCATTAACACCCAACTTCTTACTTCTTTCTGCATGTCTTTATTGAGATTATGGACTTTTTCTGATAGATTGAGAGAGTACGAATTGATTTCAACTTGCCAATGCCATTGTGAAGAAGAGTACTACAATCCATGGATTGGAAGCTTTTCTCTCAACAGTGTCATCACTATCTATGTTACAGTTTGATGGCAATTCTATGTGAGAGTTAAATTTTACTTTTGAGTATTTGAATTCAATAAAGGCTAGCTCATGAAAATAATTTAACAGTTTGACCTTTGGTGTCTTTTTAGATGACAACAATTGCACAGCATGCAACTCCTTCACCTTTTCTTCCCAAAAAGTGAGACTTGGTCTAATGATCTTGAATTTAAGGTAAATTAGCTTATCACTTATTGCTCTATAGAATTTACTGTGCATAGAATGTTGATTATTTTTTCACTGCTATATCGTTATAAGATTTTCATTTTCCATAGAAAAATAAGAGGTCTCATGACTTGCTCACCAACTCCCTTTCAAGGCATTCTTGAAATGCAGGTATATTCTCAAAGCATATCTATTGCAAAAGTGATAACTATATATTATAGTTTCTTTAGTTTTTGTTCTTGATTTTTTGCATATCTTGTTCTTCAACGCTTGGTTATAACAATGAATTTTTAGACTAGTTATCTGTGAATGAAGGCAAACAACACTTGCAAAGTAGTGGCTTGAGTGACTGGGAGAATAGTTTGGAGCTGAGCTGGTTGGAAAACCCCTTAGCTTCTTTTAAAATCAATTTCAATAGTTCCATATTGGCCATTCTTGGAGGTCTTTAAACTATGGCTTCAATTCTAGTCTGTGGGCCTCTACTCAATTAACCCAAA
The DNA here is from genome assembly GCF_000208745.1 of Theobroma cacao. Classification (NCBI taxonomy): domain Eukaryota; kingdom Viridiplantae; phylum Streptophyta; class Magnoliopsida; order Malvales; family Malvaceae; genus Theobroma; species Theobroma cacao. The sequence continues at coordinate 2,729,100 of NC_030856.1, forward strand.
CTATTAAGGGGACCTAATTACAAATGTTCTTTCCAATGTTTATGAAGAAGACTTTTGGGATACTGTTCTGGGATTTGCTATTTGCTACATTTGGGTGCTGCAAAGTGTCAAAGAATTGTCAATCAAAGAATGTCCACAGTTGTCAGAAAGATGTAAAAAGGAGACAGAAATCCAGTGTGGCCTCACATTGCTCTCATCCTGACTATTTATATTGATGGCCAACAGTTCAATGATGATCATTCAATATAGGTAATCATATTTTTCTTCACCTCTGTTTATATTTTCTCCCTTTATCTGATAATTCCTTCTTTTTTTTATTTTTCTTCTTGGATTTGAATGATTCATACTTTGTTTTATACATGTAATCCAAGTTGGTACACTGATTCGCCTATAATTTGTACAGATAGCATACTTGTTGTGAAAGCATTAAATTTTATACTCTTGTACAGATAAACGTACTTAAGTTACCTAATTATTCTGATTTTTTATTTTGTTATATCAATTCCTAACTTCTATGGTTTAACAAAAGTATAAAATGGAGTTATGGACAGATTATTGTCAGTTGTTTCAATTCCCCTGTTTTTATTCATTGATTAATGCAAAATATCTCTTATACAATGAGGCAACATTGGATGTTTGTGTCGTATATTTTCAGAAGCAAAACCAAAATTAAATGGAAAAGGATCGCAAGACAGATTACTTCTATCACAGAGATTCTAAGTAATTGAAACATTGGTGAAATAAGCTGAGATGTGAGAGTGAGTATCCCTGAAAATTTACAGCTACAAGTTTGTTAGAGGGCCTATCTCCAGTCAAGACTCCTGAGCTGGAAGCTAGTAATAAGAGAAACTAATGTGAATGTCTGCTTGTACATTTCCTGCTGTCTTTGTCGCGATGAGGAGATATTGCTATAGGTAATATTTTCGCCTCTTCTTCTTGATGTTGGCACTTGCTTTTGTAAAGAATATATTAACATCAGTTCTTTCTTTTTTGTTTGTGTTTATAATGGGATGATGACATTTTTTCATTGTTTGAAGCAGGACGATTTCATCTTGCTAATTTCCTTCCAGAGCAGACAGTTGTTGAATTCAAACCAAGAGAAATATCTATTGGTATAATTTACCACTTATTCAGTTTGTCTTACTAATTTCATTTGCTTTCTATAAGGAATCCATTAACACCTAACTTCATACTTCTTTTTGCATGTCTTTATTGGGATTATGGACTTTTCTTGATAGTTTGAGAAAGAACATACAGATTTCAACTTGCCAATGCCATTGTGAAGTATAGTTAAATTTTACTCTCAACAGCATCATCACTATCTATGTGAGAGTTAAATTTTGCTTTGAGTATTTAAATTCAATAAAGGCTAACAGATGAAAATAATTCAACAGCTTGACCTCTAGTTTCCTCTTTAGGTAACAAAGACTACACAACATGCAACTCTTTCACCTTCTCTTATCAAGAAGTGAGCCTTGATCTAACGATCTTGAATTCAAGGTTAATTGGCTTTTCATTTACTGCTATATTATATATGAGGAATGTGCCATGTATAGAACCCTCAATATTTTTGCATTGCTCTAACATTTAAGATTTTCATTTTCCATATTAAAAGAAGAGATGCCAATGACTTGCCCGCCAACTCCCTTTCAGCCATTTTTTAAATGCAGGTATTCTCAAAGCATTATCTATTGCATACATGATTCTATATGTTGAAGTTTCTTTAGTTTTTGTTCATATTTTTTGGCATATCTTTATCCTCAATGTTTCTTTATAACAATGGTTTTTTTGACTAGTTAGCTGTGAATGGAGTCAACCAATGCTTGCTAAGTAGTGGCTTGAGTGGTTGGGAGAAGTGCCTGGAGAGCTAAGCTGGTTGGAAAACCCCTTTGCTTCTTTCAAAATCAATGTGAATGGTTCTATCTTGGCCATTCTTGGAGGTGTTTGAGCATTGGCTTCAATTCTATTCTTTAGGCATTTACTTATTTAACCCAAACTGTTAAAGAAGACTTAAATACAAAGGTTCTTTCATAATGTACATATGGAGAAGACTTTTGGGGGGTCTAAGTCTGAAAGACATCAAGAATTTAGAAGTTCTGCCAGAAGAGTTCCTACTGCCATACTGCCATACTGCCTTAAATTAGAATTGCTACTGCCTTAAAAGCATTGTCCTTAGGCAATTATCTTGATCTGAGGGCTTTGCCAGACTGGATACTCAATCTCACTTCCCCTAAAACACTTGAAATTTAGAAGTGCCTTGAATTACAGTACATGCCAGAAGGGATGCCTCGGCTTACATCTGTACAAGAATTTTATGTTTACTACCATAATTTAAGGCTTTGCCAGACTGGATACTCAATCTCAGTTCCCTCAAAGACCTTTATATATGTGAGTGCCTTTATTCACCGTACTTGCAAGAAGGGATGCATAGCCTCACCTCTTTAGAACGATTGATGGTTGAATATTACCCTAATCTGATTTCTTCCACATATTCTCTCAAAGCACTTCTAATTCGGGGGTGCTCTGATTTAAGCTTCTAGAGAACGAGGCATGGCTTTTCCACTTTAGAAGAATTGAATGTTCAAAATTGCCCTAATCTGAAGGATTTACTGAATCGCATACCTTACAAGATCACTTCCCTCAAAACACTTAAGATTTGTAAGTGCCCTAAATTACAAGACTTGCCAGAAAGGATGGATGGCCTTACCTCTTTACAAGTATTGTCAATCAGTGAATGTCCCCAGTTGTCGGAAAGATGTGCAAAGAAGACCGAAATCTTGTGGCCTCGCATTGCCCGCATCCGTTCTATTACAATTGATGGGTGACAGATTCAATGATGATCATACAATATAGGTAACCACATGTTTCTTCACCTCTATTTATATTTTCTCCCTTTACTTGATAATTCTTCTTGTTTTCTTGCTGGATTTGGATGATACGTAATTCGTTGTATGCATGGAATCCAAGTTGACTATGCAAAAGTGGATTTAATCCATTCTCTGCTACTTCTTTCTAAGTGGACTAACAATATTGATTTCTTTTTTCCTTTCTTACTTTGAATTTTATTTTTGTTCAGTTAAATATTACTAATATGAAATGTGACCAAAACTTGATATCCAAACTCTGCCAGTATTTCACTGCAATAGTGAACTTTTGCCTCGTTTCAATCTCTCATTCTCTAATTGTAATCCTAAATTTGAAGCATTCAGGATCTCACTAGCTCTTGATGGAACCCTTGTGTAGATAGCATGTTTATAGCGAAGCATTAAAATTTTCCATTTTAATAGTATTAAAAGGGACGCATCAGCTTATCTCTTTAGAAGTATTGTTCATAGAGAACTGTCCTAATTTGAGGGCTTTGCCAGACTGGATACTCAATCTCACTTCCCTTACAAAACTTCAAATTCAGAAGTGCCTTGAATTACAATACACGCCAGAAGGGACGCATCAGCTTACCTCTTTAAAAGAATTGTCCATAAACAATTGCCCTAATCTGAGGGCTTTGTTTGACTGGATGCTCAATCTCACTTCTCTTTAAACACTTCGAATTTGGGAGTGCTTTCAATTACATTAGATGCCAGAAGGGACATCTCGGCTTACATCTTTAGAAGAATTATATGTTTATTGCCATAATTTGAGGGCTTTGCCAGACTAAATACTCAATCTCACTTCCTTCAAAGACCTTTATATATGCGAGTACCTTCAATCACCGTACTTGCAAGAAGGGATGCAAAGCCTCACCTCTTTAGAACGATTGATGGTTCAATATTGTCCTAAGCTGAGTTCTTCCACACATTCTCTCAAAGCACGTCTAATTCGGGGGTGCCCTAATTTAAGCACCTGGGGAATGAGGCATTGCTTCACCACTTTAGAAGTATTGGATGTTCAAAATTGCCCTAGTTTGGGGAAATTGCTATATCCCATAGCTGACATGATCACTTCTTTCAAAACACTTAAGATTTGTAAGTGCCCTGAATTACAAGACTTGCCAGAAAAGATGGATGGTCTTGCCTCGTTACAAGTATTGTCAATCAATGAATGTCCCCAGTTGTCAAAAAGATGTGAAAAGGAGACTGGAATCCTGTGGCCTCGCATTGCTTGCATCCCTTCTATTATAATTGATGGGCGACAGATTCAATGGTGATCATACAATATTTATATAGGTAACCATATTTTTCTTCACTTCTATTTATATTTTCTCCCTTTACTAGATAATTCTTTTTGTTTCTTGCTGGATTTGGATGATACGTAATTTGTTGTATGCATGTAATCCAAGTCGACTATGCACAAGTGGATTTAATCCAGACTCTGCTACTTCTTTCTAAGTGGACTAATAATATTGATTTCTTTTTTCTTTTCTTACTTTGAATTTTATTTTTGTTAAGTTAAATATTACTAATATGAAATGTGACCAAAACTTGATGTCAAAACTTTGCTAGTATTTCATTGCAATTGGGAACTTTTTCCTTGTTTCAATCTCTCATTCTTCAATTATAATCCTAAGAATTAGGATCTCACTAGCTCTAGCTGGAACCCTTGTGCAGAAAGCATATTTATAGTCAAAGCATTAAATTTTGTACTCTTATATAGACAAATTTAAAAAAATTACAGCAGTATGAATGTACTCAAGTTATCAAATTATTTTGATTTTTCACTTTGTTATATCTAAATGTCTCTTTTCATCTTTTTCAATGATGTTAATCTGTGTTTGGAGGATAATTGTTTAGGATGACCAAAAGTTTGGGTTTTCTGTAAAAGGTTGTCAAAAGCTTTTTGTGCAATGTTGATGTAATTGTTCAGTTATCTTATCAGAAGAGTTAGAATGCCAAAAAGATTCTTTAACTGTTTAGATCATAGACTTTTGATCTGATAATATCAATAAAATAAAATGTTTTCAAAAAACAAAAAACAAAAACATAACCATAAAATGGAGTTATGGACTGATTATTGTCAGTTGTTTCCTTTCCCCTGTCTTTATGCATTGATCAATGCAAAATCATCTCTTATACAATGAGGCAACATTGGATGTTTGTGTCATATCTTCCAGAAGCAAAACCAAAATTTAATTTGAAACACTAGTGGAATAAGCTGAGATTTTATAGGCACTTGCTTTTGTAAGGAATATGTGAACATTATTTCTTTCTTTTTTTCCATGTGTTTATGACAGGACGATGACATGTTTTCATTGTTTGAAGCAGGATGATTTCATCTTGCTAATTTCCTTCCAGAGCAAACAGTTGTTAAATTGAAACCAAGAGAATTTCTATTGGTAAAATTTACCACTTATTCGGTTTGTCTTACCAATGTCATATGCTTTCTATAAGGAATCTATTAACACCTAACTTCATACTTCTTTTTGCATGTCTTTATTAGGATTATGGACTTTTTCTGATAGTTTGAGAGAGAACATACGGATTTCAACATGCCGATGCCATTGTGAAGTAGAGTACTAGAATCGGTGGATCGGAGGCTTTACTCTCAACAGTCTCATCACTATCTATGTTACAGTTTGATGGCAATTCTATGTGAGAGTTAAATTTTGCTTTGAGTGTTCAAATTCAATAAAGACTAGCTGATGAAAATAATTGAACAGCTTGACCTTTGGTTTCTTTTTAAGTAAAATGACTGCATAACATGCAACTCTTTCACCTTCTTTTCTCAAGAAGTGAGCCTTGGTCTAGTGATCTTGAATTCAAGGTTAATTGGCTTTTCATTTATTGCTATGTTATATATGAGGAATGTGCTTTGTATAGAATCCTCAATATTTTTGCATTGTTCTAACATTTAAGATTTTTCTTTTCCATAGAAAAAGAAAAGATGCCAATGACTTGCCTGCCAACTCCCTTCCGGCCATTTATGAAATGCAGGTATTCTCAAAGCATTGTCTATTGCATACATGATTCTATAGGTTAAAGTTTCTTTAGTTTTTGTTCTTACTTTTTTGCATATCTTTATCCTCAATGCTTCTTCATAACAATGGGTTTTTTGACTAGTTAGCTATGAATGGAGTCAACCAACAATTGCTAAGTAGTGGCTCGAGTGATTGGGAGAACTGCCTGGAGAGCTGAGCTGGTTGGAAAACCCCTTTGCTTCTTTCAAAATCAATGTCAAAGTTCCATCTTGGCCATTCTTGGAGGTCTTTGAGCAGTGGCTTCAATTCTAGTCTTTAGGCCTTTACTTAATTAACCCAAACTGTTAAGGAGACCTAACCACAAAGGTTCTTTCATAATGTAGATGTGGAAAAGACTTTTAGGATACTATTATGGGATTTAATATTTGCTACGTTTGGGTGCTGCAACTATTGTAACCTCCTGCATCATAGTAAAATCTCTTTTACCTTCGACCGTGGATGTAGGTTATTAAGCCGAACCACGTAATTTCTCATGTGTTTTATTATTTTAATTTGTTTACTTGTTATTTATCATCAAATTCGATTGGTTTCGCATCTATATTTTTTACTATATTATTCATCAAAGGTATTGCTTTTTTGACAAGATAATATTAAAGAGTTGTCTTAAAATCTCGTCAATCCACCCGCAATGAATATAGATTAAGATAAATCATGCAAATTTTTTATATTTTTATTTTACGCGATTGTTTATTTTTTTATTTACCATCAAATTTGGGTTGCATTGTTTCAGTATTTATATTTTTCAATACAACATTGTAAAAGGTATTGGTTTATCCCAAAATGTATTAAGTGAAACTTTCATAAATGTTTCAATTATAATTGATTAAGAAAAGTTATAAATTTGAAGTTTCTCATTTCCAAAATGGATTAATTTTTCGATAAATGTCACTAAAACTTTGTAATTGGTATTATTTAAAAATATTTCCTACCTAAAATTTGCCATTAATTATAAATATTTTGTTTTAATAAAACATGAAAAGTAAATAATACTCAATCATACTCTATATTATATAACTCGAGATAAGCCAATAAATATTTTGTTTTAATAAAACATGAAAAGTAAATAATACTCAATCATACTCTATATTATATAACTCGACATAAGCCAAGGATCCATAAATATAATTTTATATAAACAGTAATTTATTAGCACAGCAATAAAAACATATAGAAACAGTAATTCATCCCTTCAAGCAAGGATCTCCCTTTCTTTCAAAATTTTTATGGATCTAAGCATTTGATAGAAAAAGAAAAAGCTAGCTGTATTTGGATGTACTGGAAAATGAAAACCATTACCTACTGCAGCCTTGCTATGATTTTATTTCTATTCATATCAAAATGTATCTGCTGCCTTGATCTTCTGAATGGTAGCAAAATGAGTTTTAAAGCCTTTGGCTAGGACATCATCATCATTGCCAGTGGCAAAAACAGTGGATGGAATAGAAACAGTTCCAACATTTGCACTGCCAAAGGCAGAAACAGCCATGGCAGGTTGATCAGAGCTAGGATTGTGTTGGTAACGAACCAGTCCTTTCGGAAACAAAACTAGAAATAAACTGAGAAATCCCTTTATTGTTAGTGTCGCTCTGCCAAAATTAGAAATAATCACAGTTAAAGGTGCTTCTAAACTAGAGCAACTATTTGGGGTTGGAGAGAAATAAGACTGAAGATCCATGAAATGTTTGGTCCCTTGTCTTGTGCTTACGTCCTCGCAAGTCCCATCCTTTGCCATAACACTTCGTGGAAAGCCAACCAGCATCCTTAACAGAGCATTAGAAAGAGAATTATTCAAAACACTTCTTCCATGAGAATACTGTCTCTATTAATGGTGGTGAATGCCTTGCTATCCAACTACTATAAAGTAAAAGTAGTGGACTAATGGAGATGGAGATTCCATAATAAAGTGTGTTATCTCCAGATTTTCCATTTTATAATTTTTTTGAGCTTAGCACACGGGCAAAGGAGGAGATTAAAGAGACGAGGAGGTAATGTTTCCTCCCCTTCTTGTCGTAGGCACTTGCTTTTGTAAGGAATATATTAACATCATCTCTTTCTTTTTTCTACGTGTTTGTAACGGTATGATGACATTTTTTTCATTGTTTGAAGGAGGACGATTTGATCTTTCTAATTTCCTTCCATGTCAGAACAGTTGTTGAATCGAAACCAAAAAGAAATTTCTATTGTAAAATCTATCACTTCTTCGGTTTGCCTCTCCAATTTCATTTGCTTTTTATGGGGAAACCATTAACGCCCAACTTCGTACTTCTTTTTGCATGTGTTTTATTGGGATTACGGACTTTTTCTGATAGTTTGAGAGAGTACGTGCGGATTTCAACTTGCCAATGCCATTGTGGATAAGAGTACTAGAATCGATGGATTGGAAGCTTTACTCTCTAGAGTGTCATCACTATCTATGTTGTAGTAAGATGGTAATTCTATGTGAGAGTTAAATTTTGCTTTGAGTATTTGAATTCAATAAAGTCTAGCATGCTAATCTTTCACCTTTTCTTCCCAAGAAGTGAGCCTTAGTCTATCGATCTCGAATTCATGGTAAATTGTCTTTCCCATTTTTTTCCTAAGCAATTGCCTTTCCATTTGTTGCCCCCTATTATATATGAGGAATTTCCTATGTATAGAATCTTCAAAATTATTTCATTGCTCTAACATTTAAGATTTCATTTTCCATAGAAAAAGAAGAGGTGCCAATAACTTGCTCCCCAACTCCCTCTTGGGCCATTCTAGAAATGCGGCTTCTCAAAGCATATCTATTGCATACATGATGAATATAGATTTATAGTGTCTTTAGTTTTTGTTCTTAATGTTTTGCATATCTTTTTCCTCAATGCTTCCTTATAACAATGGTTTTTTTGACTAGTTATCTGTGAATGGAGGCAAACAATACTTTCTAAGAAGTGGCTCGAGTCATTGGGAGAAGTGCCTGGAGTTGAGCTAGTAGGAAAACCACTTTGCTTCTTTCAAAATCATGTCAATGGTTCCATCTTGGCCATTCTTGGAGTCCTTTGGGCAGTGGTTTCAATTCTAGTCTTTAGTCTTTTACTTAATTAACCCAAACTGTTAAGGGGACCTAAATACAAAGGTTCTTTCATAATGTACATGGAGAAGACTTTTGGCATACTGTTCTAGGATTTACTGTTTGCCACATATGGGTGCTGCAACTACTACAACCTCATCTTCCTACATCTTAATAAAATCTCTTCTACTCTTTATCTCCATGGAGGTAAGCAACTAACTCGAATCGCGTAAGTTCTTGTGTATTTGATTATGTTGGATCGTTTGTTTGCTAGTTATCATCAAATTTGGTTTTCTTTGATATTTTATAATTTTTACTAAGTTATTTGTCAAAAGTATAACTTTTAGGTAGAACCTATTTTCATATTTCAGCCAACAAATATTCTAAAATAACCTATCAAATTTACCATATTAAATAATATTTTCAATCAATATAAATCTTATATTGAAATAGTATCTTGACAAGTATTTTTAAAACAATAGTTAATTAAAATATATTATTTATTTATTTATTTGGAAGATAAAATTCTAATTGTTAGTATTTCAATCTTAATTCAATCCAAAACTTTGGCACCTTCACTCATTGTTTTCTAGTAGCTAGATTTCCAAGTCTAAGATTAAATATGAGCACACACCTTTGCAATTTGCATTGCACATTCCTACCAAAAGTTAATTAGTTTATGTATAAACTAAAATGATCCAATTCGTTATTTAGAATATTATACGTAGACACCCTATTTTGTCTGAGGTGCCTCACCAAAATAAGAAAATAATAATAAAAAATTAAAAAAGAAAAAGATAATGAGAAAGATAAAGGAAAAAAAATAATATTAATTTTTTCTTTGAAAACAAAAAAAAATAGAAATAAATAAGATTAAGNTGAAAATAATAAGATTAAGATTCTAATCCAACAATTTTCAAATTTTGATTTTTCTTTTAAAAGGGGAATGAAATCCTAATCCAAAAATGGGTATAAATACCCATTCATAAATAATAGTAATAACAAAAATAATAAAAATAATAATAAGATGAAATAAATAAAAAGTATAAGTAAAATAATTAAATTCTCCGATGATGAAATTTTGAGAAGATTATAAGTAATAATTTCAAGAAAATTTCCAGGTAAGGGATTTTTCTCAAATTCTGCCATAAGTATTATAGTATTCGAGAAATATTTCAATATCAAAATATTTTATTTGTTTTAAAATAATAAAATAAAATGATCAAAATATAAAAAAATTAAGGAAAATAAGATTGGATACCAAATTTAAAGATTATTTATCAAGGTTAAAAAGGATAATACATGATTAAATAACTACCATGTAGTGGGAGTTGTGAGGGTACTAACACCTTCCTCACATGTAACTGTAGTTCCGCATCTGACGTGTTTCGTAAATTGGGACTTATTTTTTAAAATGAGTCTAAGTCAAGTTTAAGACCTCATTAAAAAGTATAGATTCATCTAGATGACCAATTACATTTAAACAAAAATAAAAAAGATTGGTGATGACTCCTCTTCCATGTGGAACGGTTGAGTTTATAAACTCATATGTTATGACATTATATACATTTTTTTAATTTATCAAAAACTTATTTTGTTTTATTCAAACACGCTTTTTTTAAAAAAAATAGAAAAAGTTACAAGCAAATAGAGTCTTATAAATTCGTTTATGACTAAGAAGATATAAAAATCAATCTAGCTATATATGTTAATTGATTATTGTTCAATACCTACTTGGTGATCACTAAAAGTTCCGTTCCCAGTAGAAAAAGGACAAATTTCCTTGGGAATTAAGTTCAAATTCCAATTTCTTGGACCCTTTAGAAAATCAATATTGGTCAGTAGCCTTTGTCTATATGTTTCTTGACTGAGAAATCAATTCATGATTAGCAGAAAGTAGGGAAATTCCCTATGTGTTTTTAGCTCAAGAGAAGGCACAAATTGCTGTTAGTTTCCAGCTATTTCGATGTTATCATTTACAAAGAGAAGTTCAACATCATATTCTATATGATAAAATTCCATCGGCAACAAGAACATTGTACTTTCCATTAGCCCCTCCTGTTTCATGGCCTGTTTTACGTGGATAACTATGCTATAATTAAGAATTTCTCACTAATCCAAACTTGATTCAATCTGATTTGATTTAAAAAACTCGACTACTTAAAATGGTGTAGACTTGAAATTATCTGAATATACTTCTAACTCGAATGATTCCAAAAAAATTAACTCGAAAGAAATGTATTTTTTTCCCTAACATCATTTTTCATATTTAATATAGTATATCATATTTAAGGTTATTGGATTAATTAACAACCCTGATCACAATTGGTGACTAGTCTCATCGTATTATAGCTGGTTATAATAAAAGAAAAGAGAAATATATTTGTTTATTAATTAGTAGGGAAATCTTTGAGCCAAGTTGCGAATGTATTTCCATTTATCCTATACCTACTCGCATTAATTTCTCGTCATAGAGTTTCCACTTAAGCATCTTCTTCTATCATCTCTATTATCCCAAGAGTTTGTTTGATTTCTGCCTTGCTCTTCTTTTAACTCAACAAAGCCTACTCTTCCATTTTATTTTCCTTCGTTTTCCCACTTTTCTTTTAACTCAAAGAACAAAAGCATCTCTTTCATTTAACTCTGAAAAGAAAAAGAAAAACCAGTACTTGATCTCTTAAATTACTTTTGTCTGATCCTTGTTAGCTTCCTTAAATTGAGGTAAGTTTCAATAAAACATATTATATTCGTCATATATAATTTTTTTTATATGCTCAATTTCTCTTATCATTTATGAATTTGACTTCTTATTTTTTAAGTTGGCAAATAAAATTAATTAATTTCTACTTTGCTTCTTAATCCTATGAATATTTAACAATACACTATGTGTGGCATTTTAGTACGAAATCATTTTAATGTTATGACTTTAAAATATGTAAAAATATATCAATAAGCATATGTTGAAATTTCATTCTGAATTTTTTAATTTATTATAAATTTTCATATTTTTTCCATTTTTATCGTCATTTATGGATATTTTGGGAAAATATTTTATAGAATGATGATAGTATGCTTTTCCTTTAATATGAAAATATATTTTTAATTATCATACATGTGACCAGTGACAAGAATTTCTACATCTGCAGCATTTTCAATTTCCAAGTTGGTTGGTCAACTATCCGTTCTCTTGTGATCAATATTTTCATAAAGGTATAGCTTCAAAAATAAGGTACTTTGAAACATTTGGTAATTGTTTTTGTCTTTCTGCAAAACTTTTTACTCGTCGAAATTAATACTAGGTAGATTTTTATTTTATGAAGGTTCGAAGTGATCTTTTATTAGAATATATAACATGTCTTGATAATTTAAGATTTTGGAGTTTGAGATATTAATGTTACTTGTTAATAACAGTAATTTTTTATAAAAAAATAAAGAAAAGAAAAAAAGGGGTGAGGCCAATAGTTTCATAAGGTAAAAGATTTGGGCTCTTGTATTCCGCTAAGGATTTGAAATTGAATCACAAAAAGAACTTATATTTGATGTACTAACCGCTCATAGTTTTCATTAATAATATACATAAAAATTAGTTTCAATCTATTTTAATCAAATATTTAATGTACGGTAAGGATTCGAATAGTAATTTAGAAATTTAATCAAATACTTATAAGATTCAGGTTAAGGTATTTCCAAAATAAAAGATACTTTACTTGTTGACATCCTTACTCATGTAATTTAAAAAGAGGTTAAAAATCGATAAGTTAAGGCATAAACCTTTGAAATCCTTTTTGATCATTTTATAAATTTCATAGATAAAGAATATGGGAAAATGTATATTAATTTCTTTAAGACTAAGATATAAAACTTTCTTATAGGCAAATGTCATAAAACTAATTTTTATGTATATTCAAAAGTCATGCTTATAGTTTTTATACACTGTCAGTTTGCCAAATGATACTATGTCATTAACAAACAAATATAAAAATTTAAGTTTTTTAAAATAAATATTAGAAGAAATTTAATAACTAATTAAAGAAATATCATGGAGGCAGAATCAAATAAAAATATAAATTAATGCAATGGTAGTCCATTTTTGGTGCTTCAATTTTTGTCCCTGATCTGCTGAACACACAATCAAAAACATCCTCCAATAGCTAGATTTTCAAGTCCACTAAGTCTTTCATTATCATGTTAGTTTGCTTAAATTCCCTTGTCATCTGCTTTAGATTTATTTCAACCAATTGGTAGATCCATGGCGGAATCAATTTTATACGGGGCGGTGAGTAACATCTCGTCCAAGTTGGTGTTAAGTGCTGGACGAGAACTTGGCTTGGTTTTCGGGCTGAAAAAGGAGCTAGAAAAGCTTCGAGGGACTCTCAGCACCATAAACGCTGTCCTCCTTGATGCTGAGGAGAAGCAGGAGAGCAGCCATTCCATGAAGAACTGGATAAGTCGGCTGGAAGACATTGTCTACGATGCAGACGACCTACTAGACAGATTCGACTATGCAATCTTGCGCCAGAAGGTGCTTGCTCAGAGACAGGTACGCAAGTTCTTTTCATCCTCGAACCCTCTAGCATTTGGTCTTAAGATGGGTCCTAGAATTAAAGAGATTACAGAGAGGCTAGACTCAGTTGCAGCAGATATATCTAAGTTTAACTTGAGTCCGAGAGCTGTAACAGATATGAAAGCTAAGCATACTGACAGGACGACTGCCTCAAAGGTGAGACCAGAAATGATAGGGAACGAGAAAGATAAAGAGCACATTATAGAATTATTGTTTCGAGAGCAAAATGATCGTCACGGTGACAACATATTCAATATTGTTGCCAGTGTTGGGTTTGGAGGTTTGGGAAAGACCACACTCGCTCAGTTGGTGTATAATGAAGCAGAAGTAGAAAACTTCTTCAATCCATGTATATATGGGTGTGTGTTTCTGAAGAATTTGATCTCTATATAATTTTTAAGAAAACCTTAGAGTCGCTTGGAAATAGTAAAATGGATGACTTGGATCTAGATATTTACTTGAAGAAGCTTGAAGAAAATATGAGAGGGAAGAGATATTTACTTGTGTTGGATGATGTACGGAATCAAAACAATTTAAAGTGGGATAATTTGTCAAAGCTTCTGGTGTTTGGTGCTCCAGGAAGCAAAATTCATATGACAGCTTGTAGTAAGAAAGTTGCATTTACTATGGGGGTGAACCATCCTTACCTTTTAGAATGTCTCAATGAGGATCAATCTTGTGCTGTATTTAGAAAAGTGGCATTGCAGGACGATGTCAAATTGATCCAAAGCTTAGAGAAATTGGACTAGATGTTGCATGAAGATGCAAAGGACTTCCTCTTGCAAACAAATGTTTGGGAGGTTTGATGAGACAAAAGCTTAATGCAAAGTACTGGTTGTCTGTCCAAGAAAATGAAATCTGGAAGTTAATTGAAAAAAATGACAGTGTTATCCCAGTGTTAAGATTGAATTGCATTCACTTAACAAGTCATTTAAAACAATGCTTTGCCTTTTGTTCGCTTTTCCCAAAAGACTCCAAGATATACAAAGATGAGTTGATCCATTCATGGCTAGCACAGGGTTGCATTCAATTACAAGAGGGAAATTCAATTATAGAAGATATTGGTGATGAATACTTTAATGATTTGTTATCCATGTCATTTTTTCAAGAGGATAAAGATTATATAGGGAGTATTTTTGGTGAAATGCATGATCTTATCCATGATCTTGCAAAATTAATTGCAGGTCATCATTTTCATTGGATGAAAGATGAAAACGAAAAAATTTCAAAAGGAGTTTGTCACGTGTCAGTAGAAATAAATTTCAAAAAAGCTGCTTTAACTTTGTCAAAAATAAAAGGGTTAAGGACTAAGTTTTTACAGAGACATATTTTCTATGAAGTATCCATTCAAAATGAAATTTTTTTGAGGTTTAATTGTTTACTTACATTGAATTTGAGTAGGATGGGCATTGTCGTTTTGTCAAATTCAATTGGTGAATTGAAGCACTTGAGATACCTTAATCTTTCAGGTAATGAGAAGATGGAAGTGCTCCCAGATACAATAGCCAAATTGCACAATTTGCAAACTCTATTACTCTTATATTGTGGGAGACTTAGAGAGTTACCAAGGGATATAGGACAATGAGTAGCTTGGAATATCTAAATATTGATGGTTGCAAAGGCCTGACATGCATGCCAAAAGGTTTAGGGGAATTGACTTCGGTACAGAGATTGGACAGATTTATTGTGAACAGAGTTGAAAAGAGTTTCTCAAATGCAGCCATGTTGAATGAGTTGAGGGACCTAAATTACCTTGGAAACTGCTTAGGAATTGAACAATTGAACTTGGTAGAATTAGAATCTATGAAGGCAATTTTAAAGAAAAAGAAACGACTTCAGTCTTTCCGATTATACTGGAGATCCTTGGAGTGGAGTGCTTCCTCTTCAGAAAGAGTGGACAGTGAAAAGGATGAGTCGTTGTTAAATATTCTTGAGCCACACCCGAATTTGAAAGGGCTGAAGGTATCCGGTTATTGAGGAGCAAGGTTTTCGAGTTGGCTATCTTCATTGACTAATTTAGTCGAACTTGAACAATAAGTAGAAGAACAAGAGTGAAATTCCTCTGTTTTTTGTCTTTATGTTTGTAATTTAAAATATTTAGTGAGTAAGTTGTGCAAATATGTTATGCAGCAATCAATTCATGGGAAATTAAACCTTAATTTCCCTGTACAAACCAGGCAGATTTTTATTTTGTAAAGGTTCCAAGCGATTTATTGAAATATTGAGAGTTTGATTTATTGAGATATTGAAATATCATTATTTTTTTAATAACGACAGTCTACCATTCGACTCAATAGTTGTTGTATGATCTTTTTGCTCAAAAAAGAAAAAAAAACTAATAATGCTTGCCTATTTTTCCCTAGCCTCATAACAAGAAAATATAAAAAACTAATAATAGATGTACTTTATGTCACTTGGTTGAAATAATTTGTTGTGGAGGCACTTGAAAAAAGTCAGAATGATAGAGCGGAAGGTTTGATCACAAAGGAAGAAATAGTTGATAATCAATTCGCCTGCAACAATCTAGTTTGGCGTCGTGGTTAACGGGAAGACACGCAACCTCTACATATAAGGTGGACGAAACAGAGGATAATGTTACATAATTATTGAACAAATGAGGATAATGTGAAATTTAGCAGCTGGTTTGTTTGAGTGAAATTGAACAGGTCTAAGAAAACATGGTTTTTCTGTGTGTTAAGTCGATTTGCAGTTAGTTGGGGCTGGGATTATTGAAAGAATCAATTTAGTGTTGGTTACTGGTTACGGATATAAAATGAAAAGTATTCTCATTTCTGAATTTTACTAGCTGCTGCTGCTGCTACATGTTAGCAAAATAACAAGTATTCTCGTTTCTTTCTTTCATCTTTCATCTACTTTAATTGTTTTTGGCTGGTTCATTCTCATTGAATATAAAATCAAATTGAATATAAAAAGAGATTGCATTTCCATAGACAAAAGGTGAACCATGACTTGGGCCAGGCATTGTACTGCTAGCTGCTTAGTCCCTCGCATACTTTCTTCCAAGCGAGCTGCTGATTTTTCGTAAGGAAAAAAGAATAACTACTTGAAGAAATGAAGGTTTATTAAGGGGATAATGATGTTCTTCATCTGCTGAGCTTTTGTTTCATACGGAAGTTGTCGAATTAATGAAAGGACCAACATATAACTTTACTTGTGAATTTCTCATGATAACAACGTTTTGGAAGAGTCAAATATATACAAAAAGAATTAGCCCCATTAGTTCAAGGTTTACGATAAGTGCTTCTTTTTCTTGAAAAAGAGAAAAGATTACTGATCTTGTTGGTTCAACGTTTTACAAAACCATATATAGATTTCCAGTGTTTCTCATATTCTTTTTCACATCTTTACAATTCTGTGAAACTTTTACAAAAAATTTGGATTTAAAAAAAATTATCTCTTGCATAAGATCATATAAAGATTGCGTCTCTATCTTAATTTTGAAAGTTAAGACCCACTCCATATCTATAAAACCATATTACTTTGTCACTATGAATTCCAACCCATTAAAAACTCTTAATCATTAAGTATATTTGCCCATTAAATAAACTTAATCATCAAATAATTTTTGACTAATGAAATTTTACCGATTCCAAATTAAAATTTGAATAAAATATCTAACACATTCACATGCAATTGTCCCTAGTAGTAAACAAAAATCCTCAAATCTGTAAACATTATACAATAACGTTGATAGCACATGCTGCCAAAGAGCTTTTAGCTAGAGGGAGCAATAAACATTGGAGTCTCGAGCACCACCCACAACCAAGGAAGATAAAAACAAGGGGGACAGACCAACTACTGAAAAGCCAACTGAAAAACAATAAACAAAACAAATTAGCTTTCACAATGTATAGCAGTAGCTTTCGCATATCAAAGAAAAGAGAATCTTACATGGAGTGTGCGAGTCAAGTTGCTAATATCGTTCCATTGTTCGTAATATGAATATTAGTGTTCCAAATTTCCTATACCTACTCTTACTACTTTGTCATCATAGAGTTTCTGAAGGGATCTCTTGCTGTCAATAGTTTAGCCAACTACTGTTATGTTGCTTTCAATTGCACTTTTAATTAAAAGAACAAGAGTGGAATTCCTCTGTACCTTAATTTTTAATTTTGTATTTTAAATCCTCAGTGAATAAGTTGTACAAATGTGTTATGCAGGAATAAAGACATGGAAAATTAAACTTCAATGTACAAACCAGACAAATTTTTATTTTATGGAGGTTCCCAACAATTTATTGAAATATTGAGAGTTCGATTGCTACTCCACTATAAGATCTATAAACTTAGCAATAGCATCATTTTCTTTCCATGCACATTTGATTTGCGATCATTACCAAACAAGCTTCCCAAGCATGCATGAACGATATCGATCTTCTTAGAATCACTCATTCGATAAACAAAATACTATAATCTGAACTGAAACTTTCCTTTTTTTTTCTTTTTTGTTGATCAAGCTAAAGTGAATTTGAAGTTATAGGCAATTTAGATGCAGTCTAGTCATGCTCTTTTCTTTCAAGTTGTGGCAATTAAGTAAACAGAACTACAGATACTCCAAGCAATGAAACCAAATAAGCAGAAAAGATACCATGCAATGTCTCCTGATAGTCAATTCATTCATATCAACTCTACTAAACATTTTACTGCCACAATTCAACATATATGTATATATATATATATAAAGCATGTAATTAAGCACAAAATGCTGTGAGGAGAATCAACAAATCTTCATTACTAATGCACATAATGATCAATGTCCCTCAAATGTATAAACATGAGACTATTTTCAGGATTATTATTCTATACAACAACGGTCGGATTTTAACTCTGGCCATTAAATATAAATTTTTCTTTTGAAAGAAAGTTTTGGAAGTTTTGGAAGATCAAAAGGTATATAAAAATTGCTCCCACTAGTTCAAGTATTACAATAAATGCTCTATTTCCTTAAAGCAAAATAAATAAATTACTCCTGTTGGCTCAATGTAAATCTTAAAGCAATAACAATATCTTATTACTTCGTATAACTCGAGTCACATGAGCTTAAAGACAAAGTCCAAATACCAAGGTAATGTATTTCTAAAAAATAGAGAGAAAAACCCCTTCTTTTTTAACTATTAGATATATCTACCCTTTAAATAAACTTAACCTTCTAATAATTTTTAACGAATAAAATTTTAGCAATTTTCAGTTAAAATTTAGATAAAATATTTATCACATTCACAGGCAATTGTCCCTAGTAAACAAATATCCTCATATCTATAAAAATTATATGCAATGTTGATAGCACATGCTGGCCACAGTGCTTTTAGAGGGAGCATTTAACTTTTGTCTCGAGCACCACCCACATCCAAGGAAGAAAACCGTAAATAAAACAAACTTTCTCAACGTATAGCATTAGCTTTCGCATTGTAGCTGGATTATCAAAGAAAAGTGACTCTTAAATGGGAACTGTGAGACAAGTTACCAATATTTTTCCATTATTCCTAATTTGAATATTAGTGTTCCAAATTTCCTGTACCTACTCTTACTACATTATCGTCATAGAGTTTCCAAAGGGATCTTATGCTTTCAATAGTTTAGCCAATTAATTTTTATGTTGCTCTACCCCAACTGAATTTGCTTATGCTATGAGAGTCTATTGTGATCTAAGCAAGAGACTCGAAATGACGTTACGATTGTGAGGCTAATAAATTTTCTTTTTTAAAAAAAATTAAAGTTATGTTGTTCTCTATTACAAGTAATGCTTAACTGCAAAGGAATCATCATTAAATGAGGATCAAGTGTTTATTCTTAAGAACATTTACAAAATAATAATAGTAATTTTTACTTACAAAGAGTCTCAAATGTTTTCTTATAAACCAATCAAGTTGATGATAAATAAATGCTGAAAATAATTGAAAAATGACAAAAGAAGGGGATCAATAATTCAAAAGTGCATCAATAATTCCATGTCCCAGTTGCATAGAGTACAAAGAAAAAAAATTAAAGGTGTGAATTTAATTACCTTTTGAATAATGGTAAATTTTGTTTGGGGAAAATTTGTACTTCATTAATTGAAGTAATTTAATTTCTTTAAATCTTATGGAGAAGACATTTTGATGTTTAAGATCACAAACATGAAGCCAATTTTACATTAGACAGAATTTCCTTTAATAAAATATTTCCATCCTTTTTTTGTCTTTGAGAGAGAATTAGTCTATAATAGTGCTTCAATGACATTAAGCTCTCCATTAATGGAGACGGCAATATTTTATTCAATTCAAACATGAATCAGAAAACTTTTGAAAAGCTCAGAGAATTTCCCTTTTACTTTACTAAAGTTGATTTCCACATTAGACTTAATGCTTTAAAGGCAAAAACCAAGAAAAGTCCCAATTCCACATTGATGTTACTTTGTTAACTTTAAAAAAGAGACAATCAATTAGATGACAAATGACCAAAGTTTTTCCCATCACAAGGAAAAAACAATTGACAGCACTTTCTTCAACATTTTTTAGCTTAGTTTTTCTCAAAGCTGGTCAATTTTTTAATTGAAATTTCTCCTTGAGAATGCCAAGTCCTTGTTGCAACTTTTCTTGAAAAAAGAAAATAAAATGATTCCATGTCCTCGTCATAGAGTTTCCAGTTGAGCATCGTCTTCTATCATCTCTACTATCCCAAGAGTTTGTTTGATCTCTGCCTTGCTCTTCTTTTAACTCAACAAAACCTACTCTTCCATTTTATTTTCCTTCATTTTCCCACTTTTCTTTTAACTCAAAGAACAAAAGCATCTCGGTTGTCTAACTCTGCAAAAAAAAAAAAAAAAGAACAGTTCTCTTAAATTGCTTTTGTTTGATCCTTGTTAACTACTTTTCCTTTCCTTAATTTTGGTTTCCCCATCTACGGAGTTGGTGTAGTAATTTCATCTCAATTGAGGTAAGCTTCAATAAAACATATTATATTCTCCATATTTATTTTTCATTTTCCCACTTTTCTTTTAACTCCAAGAATAAAAACATCTCTCTTGTTTAACCCTGCAAAAAAAAAAAAAACAGTTAATCTCTTAAATTACTTTCGTTCGATCCTTCTTAGCTACTTTTTGTTTCCTTAATTTTGGTTCCCGATCTCCAGAGTTGGTAAAGTAATTCCATTTCATTTGAGGTAAGCTTCAATTAAACATATTAGATTCTCCATATTTAATTTTTTTATATACTCTATTTCTCTTCTCATTTATGAATTTGACTCCTTATTTTTTAAGTTGGCAAATAAAATTAATTAATTTCTGCTTTACTTCTTAATCCTATGAATATTTAGTAGTATACTATGTGTATCATTTTAGTATGAACTAGTTTTAATATTATGACTTTAAAATATGTAAATATATATCAATAAACCTATGCTGAAATTTCATTCTATATTTTTTTAATGTATTATAAATTTCACATTTTTTCCATTTATTACTGATAATTATGGATATTTTGAGAAAGTATTTTATGAAATGATAATGCTATGCTTTTACTTTAATATGAAAATACATTTTTAATTAATATACACATGATTCGTTTCTACATATGCAGCATTTCAATTTCCAAGTTGGTCAGTCAACAATCCGTTCTCTTGTGATCCACATTTTCATAAAGTACTTTGCAGACATTTGGTAATTGCTTTTGTCTCTACAAAACTTTTTATTCATGGAAATTAGAACTGGGCAGAACTTTTTTGTGAAAATTTTAAGTAATTTATTGAAATATTTTAAGAGCTTGATTGCTACTCCAACCTACTAATAATCGGTTCTTCCTTGAATTGATGGATTTAATTATTTATCTCCCCTAATAGCTAAATTTTACAACATAATTAATGACCGTACCTTTAATCAAAATATATAATATGTTGTCATAATTTAAGATTTTGAAGTTTTAGATATTATAATATTACTTGTTAAATACAGTAATTATTGTTAAATAAATTTCACTGTCTTTCATTATCGTGTTACCTTGCTTGCATTTCCCTGTTATCTGATTTAGATTCATTTCAACCAAGTGGTAGATCCATGGCGGAAGCAATTCCATACGGGACAATCAGTAACATCTTGTCCAAGTTGGTGTGGCTTGTTGGGGAAGAGCTTGGCTTGGCTTCCGTCTGGGACGAGGAGCTGGAGAAGCTTCTAGAGACTCTCAACACAATAAACGCCGTCCTTCTTGATGCTGAGGAGAAGCAGGAGAGTAACCGGGCCTTGAAGAACTGCATAAGTCGGCTAGGAGATGTTGTCTATGATGCAGACGACTTATTGGATGAAGTCGACTATGAAATCCAACACCAGAAGGTACATGCTCGGGGAAAAGTATCCGAGGTTCATGTTTGGGAACATGTACGCAATTTCTTTTCACCCTCGAACCCTCTAGTCATTGGTCTTAACATGGGTCATAGAATTAAGGAGATTAGAGGGAGGCTGGACGCAGTTGCAGCAGATATGTCTAAGTTTAACTTGAGGGAGATAGTTGGAGAACTGGGTAAGAAAGCTAAGGATACTGGCAGGGAGACTGCCTCAAAGGTGAGATCGGAATTAATAATAGGGAGAGAGAAAGATAAAGAGCTTATTATAGAATCATTGTTGAAGAAGCAAAAAGATGATCATGGTGACATCATCCCCATTGTTGCCATTGTTGGGTTTGGAGGTTTGGGAAAGACCTCGCTGGCCCAGTTGGTGTATGTCGATGCAAAAGTAAAAAGCTCTTTCGACCAACAGATATGGGTATGTGTTTCTGAAGACTTTAATATATGTATGATTTTTAAGGAAATCTTGAAGTCTTTGGACAACACGGTCAAAGTGGATAACTTGAATCTAGATCAAGTCCTAACAGAACTTGAAGAAAAATTAAGAGGGAAGAGATATTTATTGGTGTTGGATGATGTGTGGAATGAAAACAATTTAAAGTGGGATGATTTTTCAAATTATCTAGTCTGTTATGGTGCTCCTGGAAGCAAAATTCTTGTGACAACTCGTAGTAAGATAGTTGCATCAGCTATGGGGATACGCGATTCTTACCTTCTAGAAGGTCTCAATGAGGATCAATCTTGGGCTTTGTTTAAGCAGGTGGCATTTAAAGGACAAGGCCAAATCGATACAGACCTTAGAGTAATTGGAGAAGATGTTGCACGAAGATGCAAAGGAGTTCCTCTTGCTCTCAAATGTTTGGGAGGATTGATGAGACAAAAGCCTAGTAAAAATTATTGGTCGTCTGTCCAAGAAAATGGAATCTGGAAGTCACTCGAAAAGGATGGTAATACTTCCCTGGTGTTAAGATTGAGTTATGATCACTTACCAAGTCATTTAAAACAATGTTTTGTTTTTTGTTCGGTTTTCCCAAAAGACTTCAAGATATCTAAAGACAACTTGATCCAATCATGGCGAGCACAAGGTTACATTCAATTAGAGGAAAATGAGAATATACAAGACCTTGGTGATGAATACTTTAATGATTTGCTATTAAGATCATTTTTTCAAGAGGAGGAGAAAGATATGTATGGGAATATCATCTGTTGTAAAATGCATGACCTTATCCATGATCTTGCATTATCATTAAAAGGTCGTCATTTTCATTGGATGAAAGATGAAAAAGAAAGAATTTCAAAAGGAGTTCGACATGTGTCATTAGAAAACAATTCCAAAGGAGTTGTTTTGACTTTGTTGGAAACAAAAGAGATAAGAACTATATTTTTTCGGATACACATTTTTGAGGATTTATTTATTCAAAATGTAACTTTTTCAAGCTTCAATTGTTTACGAATGTTGAATTTGAGTAAGATGGGCATTGTCACTTTGCCAGATTCAATTGGTGAATTGAAGCACTTGAGATATCTTGATCTTTCTGTTAATAAGGAGATGAAAGTGCTTCCAGATGCAATAACCAAATTGCACCATTTGCAAACTCTATTACTATATCATTGCATCACTCTTGAAGAGTTACCAAGGGATATACAACACTTGATTAGTTTGGAATATCTCAAGATTGATGATTGCCATGCCCTAAAGTACTTGCCAAAAGGGTTAGGGGAATTGACTTCGTTACAAAGATTGGACAGATTTATTCTGAACAGTGTTGAAGAAAGTTTCTCAACTGCAGCCACGTTGAATGAGTTGAGGGACCTAGATGACCTTGGAAACAGCTTAACAATTGAACACTTAGAAAAGGTG
Organism: Theobroma cacao; assembly: GCF_000208745.1. NCBI lineage: Eukaryota > Viridiplantae > Streptophyta > Magnoliopsida > Malvales > Malvaceae > Theobroma > Theobroma cacao. The sequence goes on from NC_030856.1 coordinate 2,752,800, forward strand.
AGGAATGTGGAGTTAGAATCGAAAGAGGCATTAAAGAAAAAGAAACGGCTTCATTCTTTGCAATTGTGCTGGAGACCCTTGAACTGGCGGAGGACTTCCTCTTCAGAACGAGTGGGCAATGAAAAGGATGAGTCATTGTTAAACAATCTTGAGCCACACCTGAATTTGAAGGGGCTGAAGTTATCCGATTATGGCGGAGCAAGGTTTTCGAGTTGGCTATCTTCATTAACTAATTTAGTCCAACTTGAAATAAAACATTTTTGTAATTGCCAACATCTACCACCCTTGGATCATCTTTCATCTCTCAAATCTCTTTCTCTTGAGTATTCCAATGTTTTAGAACACCTGCCACCCTTGGGTCATCTTTCATCTCTCGAGTCTCTTGATCTTTGTGGGTTAGATGTGTTAGAATACGTGGCAGATTCTTTCCCTTTGCCTTGTTCCACGTCAAGAGAATCATTCTTCCCGTGCCTTAAGAAACTTTCAATCTGGCGCTGTCCCAATCTCAAAGGATGGTGGAAGACAAAGAATGAGAACCAAGGATCAATCGCTGAGCTGCCTTGCTTTCCTTGCCTTTCCGAGTTATATATCGGCAAGTGTCCAAACTTAACCTCCATGCCGTTGTTTCCATCTCTTGACCAAAGATTCTCTTTGAATGATACTAGTGTAAGTCTTTTGCAACAAACATTGGAGATGAAGATGACATCAGAAGAAGCATCATCATCATTAGGGAGCGCTTGTCATTCATATTCTTCAACTACCCTTCCTCTCTCCAATTTGAAGCGTCTGAGTCTTGTTGACATTAAGGATTTAGAAGTTCTACCCTTCCTACAAAATCTCACTTCTCTTGAGTACTTATTGTTGAGAGACTGCCCTAAATTGGAATTGCTACTGCCGGAAAAGATGAGCTGCGTCGTCCCTATAAAAAAATTGTGTGTTTCGAATTGCCCTAATTTGAGGGCCTTGCCGGACTGGAGACTCAATCTCACTTCTCTTAAAACAATTAAAATTGAGAAGTGTCTTAAATTACGGCACATTCCAGAAGGGACGTTTGATCTTACATCTTTATAAGAATTATCTGTTCAGAATCATACTCAATCTCACTTCCCTTGAAACACTAGGAATTTGGGAGTGCCTTCAATTACAGCACATGCCAAAAGGGACGTATCGGCTTTCCTCTTTGAAAGAATTGCGGGTTTGGAAATGCCCTAATCTGAGGGCTTTGCCCGACTGGATACTCAATCTCACTTCCCTCAAGGACCTTTATATATGCGAGTGCCATCAATCACTGTACTTGCAAGAAGGGATGCAAAGCCTCACCTCTTTAGAACGATTGATGGTTGATTATTGCCCTAATCTCAATTCTTCCACACATTCTCTCAAAGCACTTCTAATTCGGGGGTGCCCTAATTTAAGCTTCTGGAGAACAAGGCATTCCCTCTCCACTTTAGAAGAATTGAATGTTCAAAATTACCCTAATCTGGAGGATTTGCTGAATCGCATATCATTTTTTATCCCTCTCCTCAAAACACTAAAGATTTGTAAGTGCCCTCAATTACAAGACTTGCCAGAAAGGATGGATGGCCTTACCTCTTTGCAAGTATTGTCAATCAGTGAATGTCCCCGTTTGTCAGAAAGATGTGAAAAGGACACCGGAATCCTGTGGCCTCGCATTGCCTGCATCCTTTCTATTACAATTAATGGGCGACAGATTCAATGATGATCATACCATATAGGTAACCGCCTTTTTCTTCACCTCTATTTATATTTTCTCCCTTTACTTGATAATTCTTTTTGTTTTCTTGCTGGATTTGGATGATACGTAATTTGTTGTATGCATGTAATCCAAGTCGACTATGCAAAAGTGGATTTAATCCATTCTCTGCTACTTCTTTCTAAGTGGACTAACAATATTGATTTCTTTTTTCTTTTCTTACTTTGAATTTTATTTTTGTTAAGTTAAATATTACTAATATGAAATGTGACCAAAACTTGATATCAAAACTCTGCCAGTATTTCACTGCAATAGGGAACTTTTTCCTTGTTTCAATCTCTCATTCTTCAATTAAAATCCTAAATTTGAAGTATTTAGGATCTCACTAACTCTTGATGGAACCCTTATGCAGATAGCATATTTATAGTCAAAGCATTAAATTTTATAGCATATTTACAGCAGTATGAATGTACTCAGTTACCAAATTATTCTGACTTTTCGCTTTGTTATATCTAAATGTCTCTTTTCACCTATTTCAATGATGTTAATCTGTGTTTAGGTTGACCAAAAGTTTGGGATTTTTGTAAAAAGTTGTCAAAAGCTTTTTGTACAGTGTTGATGTAATTGTTCAGTTATCTTATCAGTAGAGTTAGAATGCCAAAAAGAGTCTTTAACTGATTAGATCATAGGCTTTTGATCTGATAATATCAATAAAATCAAAACTTTTCAAAAAATAGAAAAAAAATAAGCATAAAATGGAGTTATGGACAGATTATTGTCAGTTGTTTTACTTCCCCTGTTTTTGTACATTGATCAATGCCAAATCATCTCTTATACAATGAGGCAACATTGGATGTATGTGTTGTATCTTTTCAGAGGCAAAACCAAAATTAAATGGAAATGGATTGCAAGACATATTGCTTCTATCACAGAGAATCTAAGTAATTGAAACACTGGTGAAATAAGCTGAGATGTGGGAGTGAGTATCCCTGAAAATTTGCGACTACAAGTTTGTTAGACGGCCAATATCCAGTCAAGACTCCTGAGCTGAAAGCTAGTAATAATAGAAACTAATGTGAAAGTCTGCTCGTACATTTCCTGCTGTGTTTATCGTGATGAGGAGATATTGCTATAGGTAATGTTTCTGCCTCTTTTTCTTGATGTAGGCACTTGCTTTTGTAAAGAATATATTAACATCAGTTCTTTCCTTTTTGTACATGTTTATAATGGGATGATGACATTTTTTCATTGTTTGAAGCAGGATGATTTGATCTTGCTAATTTCCTTCCAGAGCAGACTGTTGTTAAATTGAAACCAAGAGAAATTTCTATTGGTAAAATTTACCACTTATTTGGTTTGTTTTATCAATTTCATTTACTTTCTATAAGGAATCCATTAACACCCAACTTCTTACTTCTTTCTGAATGTCTTTATTGGGATTGCGGACTTTTTCTTATAGATTGAGAGAGTACGTATTGATTTCAACTTACCAATGCCATTGTGAAGAAGAGCACTACAATCCATGGATTGGAAGCTTTACTATCAACAGTGTCATCACTATCTATGTTACAATTTGATGGCAATTCTATGTGAGAGTTAAATTTACTTTGAGTATTTGAATTCAATAAAGGCTAGCTCATGAAAATAATTTAACAGCTTGACTTCTGGTGTCCTTTTAGATTACAACGATTGCACAGCATGCAACTCTTTCACCTTTCCTTCCCAAGAAGTGAGCCTTGGTCTAACAAACTTGAATTTAAGGTAAATTAGCTTATCACTTATTGCTCTAATAAAATTTACTGTGTGTAGAATGTTGAATATTTTTTCGCTGCTATAACGTTATAAGATTTTCATTTTCCATAGAAAAATAAGAGGTGTCATGACTTGCTCACCAACTCCCTTTTGAGGCATTCTGGAAATGCAGGTATATTCTCGAAGCATATCTATTGCAAAAGTGATGACTATTTATTATAGTTTCTTTAGTTTTTGTTCTTGATTTTTGGCATATCTTGTTCCTCAATGCTTGCTTATAACAACGGATTTTTAGGCTAGTTATCTGTGAATGCAGGCAAACAACACTTGTTAAGTAGTGGCTTGAGTGATTGGGAGAATATTCTGGAGCTGAGCTGGTTGGAAAACCCCTTTGCTTCTTTCAAAATCAATGTCAATTGTTCCATGATGGCCATTCTTGGAGGTCTTTAAACAGTGGCTTCAATTCTAGTCTGTAGGGCTCTACTTAATTAATCCAAACTGTTAAGGGGACCTAAATACAAATGTTCTTTCCAATGTATATGGAGAAGACTTTTGGGATACTGTACTGGGATTTACTATTTGCTACATTTTGGTGCTGCAAAGTGTCAAAGAATTGTCAATCAAAGAATGTCCCCAGTTGTCGGAAAGATGTAAAAAGGAGACCGAAATCTAATGGCCTCACATTGCTCTCATCCTGACTATTTATATTGATGGCCAACAAATTCAATGATGATCATACAATACAGGTAACCATATTTTTCTTCGCCTCTATTTATATTTTCTCTCTTTATCTGATAGTTCTTTCTTCATTTTTTTTCTTCCTGGATTTGAATGATTTGTACTTTGTTCTATACATGTAATCCAAGTTGGTATACTGATTTGCCTATACTTTGTACAGATAGCATACTTATTGTGAAAGCATTAAATTTTATACTGTTGTACAGATAAATTTAAAAAAACAGTATTATAAACATACTTTAGTTACTTAATTATTCTGATTTTTTAGTTGTTATATCAATTCCTAACTTCTGCTTAACATAAGCATAAAATAGTATTAAATTTTTTAGTTGTTATTCTGCTTAATTATTGTCATACAATATATAGGTAACCATATTTTTCTTCTTGGATTTGAATGATTAATCAGTCTGATTTATAGTTATTCTGATTTTTCATTTTGTTATATCAATTCCTAACTTCTTCGGTTTAACATAGGTATAACATGGAGCTATGGACAGATTATTGTCGGTTGTTTCACTTCCCCTGCTTTTGTGCATTGATCAATGCAAAATCATCTCTTATACAATGAGGCAACATTGGATGTTTGTGTCGTATCTTTTCAGAAGCAAAACCAAAATTAAATGGAAAAGGATCAAGAGACAGATTGCTTCTGTCACAGAGATTCTAAATAATTGAACCACTAGTGAAATAAGCTGAGATGTGAGAGTGAGTATCCCTGAAAATTTACAACTATAAGTTTGTTAGGGGGCCTATATCCTGTCAAGACTCTGGAGCTGAAAGCTAGTAATAATAGAAACTAATGTGAAAGTCTGCTTGTACATTTCCTGCTGTGTTTGTCGTGATGAGGAGATATTGCTATAGGTAATGTTTCTGCCTCTTCTTCTTGATGTAGGCACTTGCTTTTGTAAAGAATATATCAACATTAGTTCCTTCTTTTTGTAGGTGTTTATAATGGGATGATGACATGTTTTCATTGTTTGAAGCAGGATGATTTCATCTTGCTAATTTCCTTCCAGAGCACACAGTTGTTGAATTGAAACCAAGAGAAATTTGTATTGGTAAAATTTACCACTTATTCAGTTTGTCTTACCAATGTCATTTGCTTTCTATAAGGAATCTATTAACACCTGACTTCATGCTTCTTTTTGCATGTCTTTATTGGGATTATGGACATTTCCTGATAGTTTGAGAGAGTACATATGGATTTCAACTTGCCAATGCCATTGTGAAGTAGAGTCCTAGAATCGATGGATCGGAAGCTTTACTCTCAACAGCATCATAACTATCTATGTTATAGTTTGATGGCAATTCTATGTAAGAGTTGAATTTTGCTCTGAGTATTTGAATTCAATAAAGACTAAATGATGAAACTAATTGAACAACTTGACCTCTGGTTTCTTTTTAGATAGCAATGACTGCACAGCATGCAACTTTTTCACCTTTTCGTCCTAAGAAGTGAGCCTTTGGTCTAGCGATAGTGAATTCAAGGTTAATTGGCTTTTCATTTATTGCTATATTATATATGAAGAATATGCTGTGTATAGAATCCTCAATATTTTTGCATTGCTCTAACATTTAAGTTTTTTGTTTTCCATAGAAAAAGAAGAGGTGTCAATGACTTGATCGCCAACTCCCTTCCAGCCATTTTTGAAATTTAGGTATTCTCAAAGCATTATCTATTGCATACATGATTCTATATGTTAAAGTTTCTTTAGTTTCTGTTCTTATTTTTTGGCATATCTTGTCAATGCTTCTTTATAACAATGGTTTTTTTTTTACTAGTTACCTGTGAATGGAGTCTAGCAACATTTGCTAAGTACTGGCTCGAGTGATTGGGAGAAGTGCCTGGAGAGCTAAGCTGGTTGGAAAACCCCTTTGCTTCTTTCAAAAATCATTGTCAATGGGTCCATCTTGGCGATTCTTGGAAGTTTTTGAGCAGTGGCGTCAATTCTAGTCTTTAGGGCTTTACTTAAATAACCCAAACTGTTAAAAGGACCTAAATACAAAGGTTCTTTCATAATGTACATATGGAGAAGACTTTTGGGATACTATTCTAGGATTTACAATTTGCTAAATTTGGGCGCTGCAGCTACTGTAACCTCCTGCATCATAGTAAAATCTCTTTCACCCTTTGACCGTGGATGTAGGCTATTAAGCCGAATCACGTAATTTCTCGTGTGTTTTTTTATATTAAATTGTTCGCTTGCTAATTATTATTGAATTCAGTTTGGTTTCGCATTTATTTTTTTTATTACATTATCTGTCAAAAATATTGCTTTTTCGACAAGATAATGTTAAGGAGTTGTCTTAAAATCTCGTCAATCCTCTCGCAATGACTATAGGTTAAGATAAATTATGTAAATTTTTTTGTATTTTTGTTATACATGATTGTTTGTTTTGTTATTTAGTATCAAATATGGATTGCTTCGTATCTGTATTTATAATTTTCATTATATTATTATAAAAGGCATTGATTTATCCCAAAATGTATCAAGTGAAAATATAGTAAATGTTTCAATTTTAGTTGATTAAGAAAAGTTATAAAATTGAAGTTACTCATTTCCAAAATAGATTATTTTTTGGATAAATGTCACTACAACTTTGCAAATGGCGTTCATTAGAAATATTTTACTTAAAATTTGCCATTAGTCATCAAAACACGAAAAGTAGATAATACTCAATCACACGTTTAATTTATATAACCTGACATAAGGCATAAATCCATAAATATAATTTTGATATAAATAGTAATTTATTAACACAGCAATGAAAACATATAAAAACAGTAATTCATCCTTCAAGCAAGATCAAATCTGTCAATTTTTACAGATTCAGATCTCCCTTTCTCTCTTCCTAATTTTCATGGATATAAGCTTTTGATAGAATAAAGTGCAAATCTCTGTTTGCCGTATTCAGATGTACTGGAAAATGAAAAGCATTACGTGCTGCTGCCTTGCTATGATTTTATTTCTACCGGAACATGATGACCAGCATTGATCTTCTGAATGGTAGTAACATGAGTTTTAAAGCCTTTGGCTAGGACATCATCATCAATGCCAGTGGCAAAAACACTGGATGGAATACAAACTGTTCCAGCATTTTACACTGCCAAAGGCAGAAACAGCCATGGCAGGTTGATCAGAGCTAGAATTGTATTGGTAACAAACCAGTGCTTTCGGAAACAAAACTAGAAATAAACTGAGAAGTCTCTTTATTGTTAGCGTTGCTTCTAAACTAGAGCAACTATTTCGGGGATGAAGAGAAATAATAGTGCTCTGTACTGTCACTGATTTAGGAGCAAACACGTAAGGTCAATTTTGCGTTAGTTAGAATTTCATTTATTCAAAAGAAACAAGTGAAGCCCCATGAAATTCAATGATGTTCGGTCCCTTGTCTTACACTTACGTCCTTGCAAGTCCCATCCTCTTGCCGTAACACTTCCTGGAAAGCCAACCAGGGTCCTTAACAGAGCATCTGACAGAGACTTGGTCAAAATACTTCTTCCTTGAGAATTCAGTCTCTATTAATGGTGGTAAGTGCCTTACCGTCCAACAACTAAAAGGTAAAAGTAGTGGACATTTACGAAAATTTGTCCATGATGATTTAGCCAGGCAACAATCAGGTAGGTCATTACTCATTACTATAAGAAAATTTACCAAATAATGCTTAATTGCAAAAGAATCATAAATAGGGATCTAATTGTTTGCCCTTAATGAAATAATAATAGTAATTTTTACTTACAATGAGAATCAGATGCTTTCCATGTAAATCAACAAAAAAGGTAAGAAATAAATACATAAAAATAATTGAAAAATGATAAAAATAAAGAGATCAATAATTCAAAAGTTCATCAACGATTTCATATCCCATTTTGGTAGGAGCACAAAGAAAAAAAAATTGAAAGTGTGAAATTAATTTCATTTTGAATAATGGTAAATTTTGTTTAGGGTTCTTTTAAAAAAAAAATTGTTTAGGGAAAAATAATGCTTCATTTAAGTAATTCAATTTCTTAAAAATCTTATGGAGAAGATATTATATTATGTTTAAGGTCACAAACATAAAGTCAATTTTACAGAATTAAAATTATCTTCAATAGAGTACCTCTGTCCTTTATCTTTTTCTTTGAGAGAGAATTTAGTTAATAATACTTCTTTGATGACATTGTAATCTCCATTAATGGAGGTAATAATATTGTGTTCAATTTAATCATGAATAAAATATTATGCTTAATGAGGCTACAAATGACCAAAGTTTTCCCCATCACAAGGAAAAAACAATTGACTGCACTTTGTTCAACATTTTTTAGCTTAGTTTTTGCAAAATATTTGGTTTTCTGCAACTTACCGTTGCCTACAAAACATCATGGAGGCAGAATGAAATAAAGATATGGATTATTGAATTAATTAAATAAACATTATGGAGGACTGCATTGAATTAATTAAAAGTGCTAATGGCCAGATTTCTTATTGTGCAAGAGAGAAGAACCAAGCAGCCCATCAAATCGCGCAAGAAGCTAAGCAAATACAGAAGAACCCACAGAAGAACTACCCTTGCCTTGAGTTCCTTGGTCTGTGTTTTGAACCCACAGAAGAACCTGCAGAGTTTCATGTCTTCCATTTTTTCCTGAAAGCATATGGCTGAGAATATAATGTTCAAAGAAATTAAATTCACATCGGCCTATTTGTTTCCTAGTAGGTTGCGCTAGGTCAAATAATCAACAAAGTACAGCAGGATGAAAGTTATTGGAAAAGAATTAACATGAAAACAAGAATCTAATCAGCCATAAATTTAATAAAAACTCTGTTCCTAAAATTAAAAATCAAAATTTGGGGAATACTACTAGAATTCCATTTTCCACTAGNCAATGTGAATGAAGACTATTTAAAACTAAAAAATCAACTACAAAGGAAATCACTGTTTTTCTACATAAAATTGGCTAACAACCAATTAACCAAGTAAATGCCCTTTTTCTATTTCACTATCATCTATGTATATATGGGTGAGATTAGGCTGCTACTTGACAAAGTGTGAAATGAAATCAATTTGATTATTAATAATGATGTTGTTCATCTGCCAAGATTTTGATTTTCATGGAAGTTGTGAAATGAAAGGATCTCTAACAATGTTTTGATTATAGCTGGAAAACAATAAATAAAACAAACTTTCTCAATGTATGGAAGTCGCTTTCTCAGTGGGACGACGTCGAGCCAAGTTGCTAATATATTTCCAAATGTCCTACCCCTACTCTTATTAATAACCAATTCATTATTAATCACCAAGTTGCCAATATATTTCCATTGTTCCTAATTTAAATATTATTGTTCCAAATTTCCTATTCCTACTCTCGTCGTATTGTAGCTGGTTATTATCAAAGAAAAGAGAATAATATTTGTTTATTAATTAGTTGGGAAACTCACAAGTCACATGGGACGTCTTTGAATCAAGTTGCCAATATGTTTTCCTTTTTCCTATACCTGCTCTTATTACTTTGTTGTCATAGAGTTTCCATTTGAGCATCTTCTGCTATCATCTCTACTATCCCAAGAGTTTGTTTGTTTTGTGCCTTGCTCTTCTTTTAACTCAACAAAAGCTACTCTTCCATTTTATTTTCCTTCGTTTTCCCACTTTTCTTTTAACTCCGAGAACAAAAGCATCTCTGTTGTTTAACTCTGCAAAGTCATGTAAATAGTTCCATCTTGGCCATTCTCGGAGGTCTTTGAGCAGTGGCTTCAATTCTAATCTTTAGCCCTTTACTTAATTAACCCAAACTGTTAAGGGAACCTAAATACAAAGGTTCTTTCATATTGTGCATGGAGAAGACTTTCGAGATACTGTTTTGGGATTTACTATTTGCTACATTTGGGTGCTAACCTCATCTTCCTACATTGTTGTAAAATCTCTTCTACTCTTTATCTTAGTGGATGTAAACAATTAAGTTGAACTACGTTAATTCTTGTGTATTTGATTATGTTGGATCCTTTGCTTGCTAGTTATCATCAAATTTGGTTTTTTTTTATATATTTTATAGTCTTTACTAGGTTTTTCTTTTTTTTTCAATTGGAGGAGGGGATTTGAACCCTTCTCTTTAGACAAGAGATCATTTTTTATATTTTATAGTCTTTACTAGGTTTTTTCTTTTTTTTCAATTGGAGGAGGGGATTTGAACCATTCTCTTTAGACAAGAGATCATGCAACAACCAATGAGCCAAATGCTTAACTGCTTATAGTTTTGACTAAGTTATTTGTCAAAGGTAAAACTATTAGGTGGAACCTATTTTCATATTTTAGCTAACAAATATTTTAAAATAACTTATTAAATTTACTATATTAAATAATATTTTCAATCAATATATTGAAAATCTTATATTGAAATAGTATCTTGACAGGTATTTTTAAGACAATAGTTAATAAAATATATTATTTATTTATTTATTTGGAAGATAAAACTCTAATTGTTTTTTTTTAAGGAATTCTAATTGTTAGTATTTCAACCTTGACTCAATCCAAAACTTTGGCACTTTCACTCATTGTTTGCCACTACCTAGATTTCCAAGTCTAAGATTAATTATGAACGCACACCTTTGCAATTTGCATTGCACATTCCTACCAAAATTTAATTCGTTTATATATAAACTAAAATGATCCATTTTGTTATTTAGAATATTTTACATATATATATTTAATTTATCAAAAACTTATTTTATTTTATTCAAACATGCTTTTATTTTTTATTTTTAAAAATAAAAATATATAGTAAAAGTAACAAGTGAATAGAGTCTTATAAATTCGTTTATAACTAAGAAGATACAAAAATCAATCTAGCTATAGTTGTTGATTATTGGTGATCAATAAAAATTCCGTTCCTAGCAGAAAAAAGACAAATTTCCTTGGGAATTAAGTTTAAAATCCAATTTCTTGGACTCTTTTGAAAATCAGCATTGGTCAGTAGCCTTTGTCTGTATGTTTCTTGACCGAGAAATCAATTCATGATTAACTCAAGAGAAGGCGCAAAATGCTGTTAGTTTCCAGCTATTTCGATGTTATCATTTACAAAGAGAAGTTCAACATCATATTCTATATGATAAAATTCCTTCGGCAACAAGAACTTTGTACTTTCCATTAGCCCCTCCTGTTTCATGGCCTGTTTTACGTGGATACCTATGCTATAATTAAGAATTTCTCACCAATCCAAACTTGATTCAATCTGATTTGATTTAAAAAACTCGACTACTTAAAATGGTGTAGACTTGAAATTATCTGAATATACTTCTAACTCGAACGATCCAAAAAAATTAACTCGAAAAAAATGTATTTTATTTCCTAACATCATTTTCCATATTTAATATAGTATATCATATTTAAGGTTATTGGATTAATTAACAACCCTGATCACAATTGGTGACTAGTCTCATCGTATTATAGCTGGTTATAATCAAAGAAAAGAGTATAATATTTGTTTATTAATTAGTGGGGAAATCTTTGAGCCAAGTTGCGAATGTATTTCCATTTATCCTATACCTACTCTTATTAATTTCTCGTCATAGAGTTTCCACTTAAGCATCTTCTTCTATCATCTCTATTATTCCAAGAGTTTGTTTGATTCCTGCCTTGCTCTTCTTTTAACTCAACAAAGCCTACTCTTCCATTTTATTTTCCTTCATTTTCCCACTTTTCTTTTAACTCAAAGAACAAAAGCATCTCTTTCATTTAACTCTGAAAAGAAAAAAAAAAACAGTACTTGATCTCTTAAATTACTTTTGTCTAATCCTTGTTAGCTTCCTTAAATTGAGGTAAGTTTCAATAAAACATATTATATTCACCATATATAATTTTTTTATATGCTCAATTTCTCTTATCATTTATGAATTTGACTTCTTATTTTTTAAGTTGGCAAATAAAATTAATTAATTTCTACTTTGCTTCTTAATCCTATGAATATTTAATAATACATTATGTGTAGCATTTTTGTACGAAATCATTTTAATGTTATGACTTTAAAATATGTAAAAATATATCAATAAGCATATGTTGAAATTTCATTCTGAATTTTTCAATTTATCATAAATTTTCATAATTTTTTCCATTTTTATTGTCATTTATGGATATTTTGGGAAAGTATTTTATAGAATGATGATAGTATGCTTTTACTTTAATAAGAAAATATATTTTTAAGTATTATACATATGACCAGTGACAAGAATTTCTACATCTGCAGCATTTTCAATTTCCAAGTTGGTCGGTCAACTATTCGTTCTCTTGTGATCGATATTTTCATAAAGGTATTGCTTAAAAAATAACGTACTTTGAAACATTTGGTAATTGTTTTTGTCTCTCCACAAAACTTTTTACTCATCGAAATTAAAACTAGGTAGATTTTTATTTTATGAAGGTTCCAAGTGATCTTTCATTAGAATATATAACATGTCTTGATAATTTAAGATTTTGAAGTTTGAGATATTAATGTTACTTGTTAATAACAGTAATTTTTTTATAAGAAAATAAAGAAAAGAAAACAAAAAGGTGAGGCCAATAGTTTCATAAGGCAAAAGATTTGGACTCTTGTATTCCACTAAGGATTTGACATTGAATCAGAAAAAGGACTTATATTTGATGTACTAACCGCTCATAGTTTTTATACACTGTCAGTTTATCAAATGATACTATGTCATTAACAAATAAATATAAAAATTTAAGGTCTTTAAAATAAATATTAGAAGAAATTTAATAACTAATTAAAGAAATATCATGGAGGCAGAATCAAATAACAATATAAATTATTGCAATGGTAGCCCATTTTTGGTGCTTCAATTTTTGTCCTTGATCTTCTGAACACACAATCTAAAACTTCCTCCAATAGCTAGATTTTCAAGTCCACTAAGTCTTTCATTATCGTGTTAGTTTGCTTAAGTTCCCTTGTCATCTGCTTCAGATTTATTTCAACCAATTGGTAGATCCATGGCGGAATCAATAACATCTTGTCCAAGTTGGTGTTAAGTGCTAGACAAGATCTTGGCTTGATTTTCGGGCTGATAAAGGAACTAGAAAAGCTTCGAGGGACTCTCAGCACCATAAACGCTGTCCTCCTTGATGCTGAGGAGAAGCAGGAGAGTAGCCATACCTTGAAGAACTGGATGAGTCAGCCGGAAGATGTTGTCTACTATGCAATCCTGCGCCAAAAGGTGCTTGCTCGGAGACAGGTACCTAAGTTCTTTTCATCCTCGAGCCCTCTAGCATTTGGTCTTAAGATGGGTCCTAGAATTAAAGAGTTTACAGAGAGGCTAGACTCAGTTGCAGCAGATATATCTAAGTTTAACTTGAGTCCGAGAGTTGTAAAAGATATGAAAGCTAAGCATACTGACACGACGACTGCCTCAAAGGTGAGACCAGAAATGATCGGAAGAGAGAAAGATAAAAAGCACATTATAGAATCATTGTTTCAAGAGCAAAATGATCGTCACGGTGACAACATTTTCAATATTGTTGCCATTGTTGGGTTTGGAGGTTTAGGAAAGACCATACTCGCTCAGTTGGTGTATAATGATGCAGAAGTAGAAAACTTCTTCAATCCACGTATATGGGTGTGTGTTTCTGAAGAATTTGATGTCTATATAATTTTTAAGATAATCTTAGAGTCGCTAGGAAATAGTAAAGTGATGACTTGGATCTAGATATTTACTTGAAGAAGCTTGAAGAAAATTTGAGAGGGAAGAGATATTCACTTGTGTTGGATGATGTATGGAATGAAAACAATTTAAAGTGGGATAATTTTTCAAAGCATCTTGTGTTTGGTGCCCCAGGAAGCAAAATTCTTATGACAGCTCGTAGTAAGAAAGTTGCAACTATTATGGGGGTGAACCATCCTTACCTTTTAGAATGTCTCAATGAGGATCAATCTTGCGCTTTATTTGAGAAAGTGGCATTTGCAGGACAATGTCAAACCAATCCAAAGCTTAGAGAAATTGGACAGGATGTTGCACGAAGATACAAAGGAGTTCCTCTTGCAATCAAATGTTTGGGAAGTTTGATGAGACAAAAGCTTAATGAAAAGTACTGGTTGTCCGTCCAAGAAAATGAAATTTGAAAGTTACTTGAAAAAGATGATGGTGTTATCCTGGTGTTAAAGATTGAGTTACATTCACTTACCAAGTCATTTAAAACAATGCTTTGCTTTTTGTTCACTTTTTCCAAAAGATTCTAAGATATATAAAGACGAGTTGATCCATTCATGGGGAGCATAGGGTTACATTCAATTACAGGAGGAAAATGAGAACACAGAAGATATTGGTGATGAATAATTTAATGATTTGTTGTCAAGGTCACTTTTCAAGAGGATAAAGATTATTTAGGGAGAATTTTTTGTAAAATGCATGACCTTGTCCATGATCCTGCAAAAACAGTTGCAAGTCGTCATTTTCATTGGATGAAAGATGAAAAAGAAAAAATTTCAAAAGGAGTTCACCACATGTCAGTAGAAATAAATTTCGAAAAAGTTGTTTTGACTTTGTCGAAAATGAAAGGGATGAGGACTATGTTTTTACATAGACACATTTTCTATTATTTTTTCATTTCAAATGCAACTTTTTTGAGCTTCAATTGTTTACGCATGTTAAATTTGAGTTGGATGAGAATTGTCATTTTGCCAGACTCAATTGGTGAATTGAAGCACTTGAGATATCTTAATCTTTCTGATAATGAGGAGATGGAAGTGCTGCCAAATGCTATAGCCAAATTGCACAATTTGCAAACTCTATTACTCAATAATTGTACTCTACTTAAAAAGTTACCAAGGGATATATGACAATTGATTAGTTTGGAATATTTCAATATTGATGGTTGCAAAGGCCTGACGTGCTTGCCAAAAGGTTTAGGTGAATTGACTTCGCTCCAAAGATTGGACAGATTTATTGTGAACAGAGTTAAAAAGAGTTTCTCAAATGCAGCCACGTTGAATGAGTTGAGGGATCTAAATTACCTTGGAAACTGCTTAGGAATTGAACACTTAAAACTTGGTGGAATTAGAATTTATGGAGGCAATTTTAAAGAAAAAGAAACGGCTTCAGTCTTTGCGATTATACTGGAGATCCTTGGAGTGGAGTGCTTTCTCTTCAGAAAGAGTGGACAGTGAAAAGGATGAGTCGTTGTCAAATATTCTTGAGCCACACCCGAATTTGAAAAGGCTGATGGTATCCGATTATGGAGGAACAAGGTTTCCGAGTTGGCTATCTTCATTGACTAATTAAGTCGAACTTGATATAGACACATTTAGGAATTGCCGAGACCTGCCACCCTTGGATCATCTTTCATCTCTCGAGTCTCTTACTCTTGTGGGGTTATGGGCTTTAGAACACGTCACAGATTCTTTCCCCTTGCCTTGTTCTACGCCAAGAAAACCATTCTTCCCATCACTTAAGAAACTTGAGATCAAGTATTGTCACAATCTCAAAGGATAGTGGAGGACAAAGAATGAGAACGAGGGATCAACAACTGAGCTGCTTTGCTTTCCTTGCCTTTCCGAGTTACATATGGAGAAGTGTCCAAACTTAACCTCCATGCTGCTGTTTCCATCTCTACACCAAGATCTGACTTTGATTGATACTAGCACAAGGCCTTTGCAACAAACATTGAAGTTGAAGATGAAGATGACCGAGGCTAGCATGACATCAGAAGAAGCATCATCATCATCTTCAGGGAGCACGTCCTTCTTACTATTCAACTGCCCTTCCTCTATGCAATTTGAAGTGTTTGACTCTTATGAAAATTCATGATCTAGAAGCTGTCAGAAGAGTTCCTACAAAATCTCACTTCTCTTGCACTCTTAACATTGAAAGACTGGCCTAAATTGGAATCGTTGTTGTTGAAAGAGATGAGCTGTTATATGTTATGAAGTACCATAATTTGAGGGTTTTGTTAGACTGGATACCCAATCTCATCACTTCCTCATAGGTCTTCACATTTGCGAGTGCCTTGAATTACCGGACTTGCAATAAAGGATGCATAGCCTTACCTCTTTAAAATGGTTGTTGATTTACAATTGCACTAAACTAAGTTCTTCGGGATTGGGTTATGTCAGTATTCCCAAAACACTTGTAATTCAGGCACGCCCTGATCTACATTCCTTGCCACTAATGGTATGGCTGGACATCATGCCTAATCTCACTTCTCTCAAAACACTTAAGATTTGTAAGTGCTCTGAATTACAGGACTTGCAAGGGATGGATCACCTTACCTCTTTAGAAATATTGTCAATCACTAAATGTCCCCAATTATCGGAAAGATTTCAAAAGGAGACTGGAATCCTATGGCCTCACATCGCTCACATCCCATCTATTATAATTGACGGGCAGCGGATTCAATGATGATCGTACAATATAGGTAACTATATTTTGCTTCACCTCTATTTATATTTTCTCCCTTTACCTAATAATTCTTTTTTTTCCTGCATTTGGATTTGATCTAATAATATTGATATTTTTTCTTTTCGTACTTTGAATTTTCAAATTTTAATAATATTTAAACTGTCACCCTATAACTTGATGTTAAGGCTCTGCCAGTATTTAACAGCAATTGGGAACTTTTTCCTTGTTTCAATCTCACACTTTTCATTTACAATCTTAATTTTTAAGCATTTAGGATCTCACTAGCTCTAGATGGAACCCTTGTACAGATAGCATACTTATACTCAAAGCATTAAATTCTATACTCTTGTGCATACAATCTTTTTTTAAAATGCAACAGTATAAATGTGCCCAAGTTATCAATTTATTCTGATTTTTCACCTTGTTATATCAATTCCTGACAATCTTTTAGATGTTTCCTCTCACCTTTTTCAGTAATGCTAATCTGTGTCTCGAAGAGAGTGATGCGACTCAGATATTCTCAATAGTTAAACTTCTTCTGTTTAACATACGCAAAAATGGAGTTCATGAACAAATTATTGTAAGTAGTTTCACTTCCCCCGGTCTTATATGTTGATCAGTACAGTATCATCTCTTATACAATGGGACAACTTTGGATGTTGTTGCCATACCCTTTCAGGAGCAAAACCAGAATTAAATGGACAAGGATCATGAGACAGATTGCTTCTATATATATTTATATATATAAACCAGAGAATTGAATCTGGAGATGTGATGCAAATGGGATATGCTATCATTCAACAATACCGAGAAGCTAACGTATTGGTGGCAAATGGTGAAGATGGTCAGGGGCGGAGCCTCCTAATGTGATGGGAGGTCATGTCCCCCCCCCCAAAACTTTTAAATTTTTTTTCATAACATATAAAAATTTTAAATTTTTTATATATTCTATTACTAACTCCCTCTAAATAATGTTTTATTTAATAATTAATATAAATAAAAAATAATAAAATGATTTCACTTATCTCACTCAACTTTAATTTTTTAATTTATATTATTATTTTTATTATATTTGTTCATATGTTATAAGTTTTTATAAATATTCTTTTCCAAATTTTTACAAACCATTAACCATATTCTTTTTTTTTTCTTTTTTATTATGTAATATATGGTATCTACCTTCTACTTGCCATGTTCTTCTTTTTTATGTTACATAAATTTTATTTTTTATGATTTTAATTTTTAAAAACTAATAAATTATTATATAGTTCTCAAATATAAGTTATAGTATTACATTGTTACTTAAAATTTCATCAACGTATCATTTTTTTATTTATCTTGATTATGTAAGAGGAAACTAAATTGAGTATATACTTTTATATGCTTTACATTTTATATTTAGTTAAAATAAAATTCTCTCGTATATATATTATTTACATAATTCTGATTATATAAGAAAAAATTATTAATCTTACATATCATTTGTAACTATTTATATTTTTCAAATTTTAATTTTATATTTAGTTTCATATTTCTATTGTCAATATTTTTATTGTTGATTGAATTTAACATATTAATTTTTTAAAATTTTAAACTCTTATTCAACTATGTTTGGCCCTCCCAATAAAATTTGGCTAGCTTCGCCCCTGAAGATGGTGTTATGAGTTTGAGCTTGGACATGTTGATGAGAATGCAGGGGAATCAGCTATAGTCTGACGCGGTTGTATTTGATTTTAACGGTGCAAAATTTATTGTAGCTGGTTTTATTGTCTGCAATGATGATGGAGATGTTTTCTTAGCTGGTGCTAATTGTCAAATCTATGGTTCCAGTGTAGAGGAGGCAGAGCTCATGGCCCTGGCATGGTTCCTGTCATGTTGCGTTTCAGAAAATGTTAAGAGTCCATCATGTGTTGACAGATTGTCTAAATGTGGTTAATTGGATACGTACCAACAGAGTAAGTGGTGGATTAGGGAACATTATAGAGGACTGCATTGAATTAATCAAAAGTGCTACTGGCCAGATTTCTTATTGTCCAAGAGGGAAGAACCAAGCAGCCCATCAAATTGCACAAGAAGCTAAGGAAATACA
Organism: Theobroma cacao; assembly: GCF_000208745.1. Classification (NCBI taxonomy): domain Eukaryota; kingdom Viridiplantae; phylum Streptophyta; class Magnoliopsida; order Malvales; family Malvaceae; genus Theobroma; species Theobroma cacao. The sequence continues at coordinate 2,771,449 of NC_030856.1, forward strand.
ACAGAGTAAAGTGCTTTGGAGGAGCATCCAGATTTAATCCGAATTGATTTAGCTCAAGTATTAAGTTTAATTTAATTTGGGGTACTAGGCAAGGTATATATGTATTTGTGTAATTGGGAAGGCACTCATTTTTCCTCTTCCATGGTTTTCTCCCACTGGTTTTTCCCATGACAAGGTTTTTAATGAGACTTTCTCGGTTATATAAGGGGTTATAAAATATGTGGTTGAGTGAGTGAATTTATAATGAAATGCATTCTTTTCAAAAAAAAAAAAACTACCCTTGCCTTGAGTTCCCTGGTCTGTGTTTTGAACCCACAGAAGAACCTGCAGAGTTTCATGTCTTCTATTTTTTGCTGAAAGCATATGGCTGAGAATATAATGTTCAAAGAAATTAAATTCACATCGGCCTATTTGTTTCCTAGTAGGTTGCGCTAGGTCAAATAATCAACAAAGTACAGCAGGATGAAAGTTATTGGAAAAGAATTAACATGAAAACAAGAATCTAATCAGTCATAAAATTAATAAAAACTCTGTTCCTATAATTAAAAATCAAAAGTTGGGGAATACTAGTAGAATTCCATGTTTCACTAGTTTTTGTTTGATTTCAACAATGTAAATATATTTTCTGTTTATTAATTAATTGACGATTATTCATACTTCATTTAGGAGCTCATGTCCTCTAACCATTGTATATAATTTTTTATAAAAGAAAAATAAGTAAAAAAAAAATTCAAATTCAATTTCATTATGAATTATTTATTTGTGAAACTTTTTGAAGGTAAGTAATAATTGGATGGAGACAACATAAAGCAATCACTCGATGTGAAATCACTGTTTTTCTACATAAAGTTGGCTAACAATCAATTAACCCAGTAAATGACCTTGTTTTATTTCAATATCATGTATATGGGTGAGATTAGGATACTACTTCTTAAACAAAGTGTTAAATGAAATCAATTAATTGTTAGAATAAAAAAATTAAATTTTTTTGAATAATTTATGAGTTTTTTTAAGTATTATGTGTAGTTAAAATTAAGTAATAAAAAAATAATCTTAATTTCTACAAGAAAGAAAAGCAATTTTGATTAGTTAAAATTTGCAGTTCACTTTCTCTGAAATAATTAACTATATATATCATGGCATTGATTAATTTTTGTTGAGCAACCAATTTACCAAGAAGAGATCAAAGGATGACTAGAATAATAGATTCAGGTAAATGCAAAAGTCTCCATCAAGTTGGCCAACAATCCATTGACCAAGTAAATGCCCTTGTTTTCTTAAACAAAGTGCGGAATGAAATCAATTTGCTTATTGATAAGACAAAGTTGAAGAAATAATGATTGCAAAATGACAAAAATATAAAAGAAAATAATAGAAGGATCAGACGCCAATCTTTCCAATATATTTCTGAATGTCCTACACCTACTTTTATTAGCAATCAATTCATTATTATTAATCATCAAGTTGCCAATATATTTCCGTTGTTCCTAATTTAAATGTTATTGTTCCAAATTTCCTATACCTACTCACATGTGACGTCTTTGACCCAAGTTGCCAATATTTTTGTATTTATCCTGTACCTTCTCTTATTACTTTCTCGTCTTCTTCTATCATCTCTACCATCCCAAGAGTTTGTTTGATTTCTGCATTACTCTTCTTTTAACTCAAACAAAACCTACTCTTCCATTTTATTTTCCTTCATTTTCCCACTTTTCTTTTAACTCAAAGAACAAAAGCATCTCTGTTATCTAACTCTGAAAAAAAAAAAAAGAGAACAGTTCTCTTAAATTGCTTTTGTTTGATCCTTGTTAACTACTTTTCCTTTCCTTAATTTTGGTTTCCCGATCTCTGGAGTTGGTGAAGTAATTTCATCTCAATCGAGGTAAGGTTCAATCAAACATATTATATTCTCCATAATTTATTTTTTTTATGTTCTCAATTTCTCTTATCATTTATGAATTTGCCTTCTTATTTTTTAAGTTGGCAAATAAAATTAATTAATTAATTTGTACTTTACTTATTTACTTCTTAATCCTATGAATATTTAATAATATACTATGTGCAGCATTTTAGTATGAAATAATTTTAATATTATGACTTTAAAATATGTAAAATATATGAATAAACATATGCCTGACTTTTTTTTCCATCCATAGTTTGACTTTTTATGCCACTAGAAACCTTTCATCAACAAGATTCAAGACTTGTTATGGCATGCAAACTTTTGGAATTAATAAAATTTCTACTTTTCAAAAAAAAAAACATATGTTAAAATTTCATTATAGATTTTTTAATTTATGATAATTTTTTTTTTCATTTTTACCGACATTTATGGATATTTTGAGAAAGTATTTTATAGAATGATGATACTATGCTTTTACTTTAATATGACAATATATTATTAATTAATATACACATGACTAGTGTCACGAATTTTTACATTTGCAGTATTTTCAATTTCCAAGTTAGTCGGTCAACAATCCGTTCAATTGTGATCCACATTTTCAAGTAAGATCCTTTGCAAACATTTAGTAATCGTTTTTGTCTTTCTGTAAAACATTTTACGCATTGATATTAAAATTAGTTAGATTTATATTTTATAAAAGTTCTAAGTGAATTTTAATTAAAAAATATTGCATGTTTTAATAATTTAAGACTTTGGAATTTGAGATATTAATATTACTTGTTAATAACAGTAAAGTTTTTATAAAAAGAAAAAAGAAAAGATGAGGCCAATAGTACTATAATGTAAAAGATTTGAGCCAGCATCTTGTACGAAGGATTTGAAATTGAATAAGAAAAAGTATTTATATTGGTGTACTAACCACGCTTAGTTTTTATACCTTTAGTTTACCAAATGATATTATATCATTAACAAACAAATATAAAAATTTATAAAGCTTTTAAAATAAATATTAAAAAAATTTTAATAACTAATTAGAGAAATATTGTGGAGGCATAATCTAATAAAAATATGAATTATTGCAATGGTAGCCCATTTTTGGTGCTCCAATTTTTGACCTTGATCTTCTGAACACACAATCCAAAACAATTCCAGTAAATAGATTAATTATGATGTACACACATCTTTGCAATTTGCATTGCACATTCCTACCAAACATATTGAAATTATTCTTAAGCTTCCTTTCATCGTTTTTTTTGTTTTTACTTTTTTTTACAACTAGTTATAAATTAAGTGAGAAATAAATGACAAAAAAGTGAAAGCATAATTAATTAAAAATTAGCAAATGACTACGGTAAAAAAAATAAATAAATGGTAAAATTATATTAAAACCATTTCATTATTTAGAATATTATATATATATTTAATTTATCAAAAACTTATTTTGATTTACTCAAACATGCTTATCAGGTCAAGTCCACTAAGTCTTTCATTACCATGTTAGTTTGCTTATATTTCCCTGTTATCTGCTTTAGATTCTTTTCAACCAAGTTGTAGATCCATGGCAGAAGCAATTCCATATGGAACGGTCAGTAACATCTTGTCCAAGTTGGTGTGGCTTGCTGGGCAAGAGCTTGGCTTTATTTTCGGGCTGAATACTGATCTGGAGAAGCTTCAAGAGACTCTCAGCACCATAAACGCCGTCCTTCGTGATGCTGAGGAGAAACAGGAGAGCAACCATGCCGTGGACAACTGGATAATTCGGCTGCAAGATGTTGTCTTTGATGCAGAGGACTTGCTGGACGAATTTGACTATGCGATCCTGCGCCAGAAGGTGCGTCCTCGGGGACAGGTATACAAGTTCTTTTCATCCTCCAACCCTCTAGTATTTCGTCTTAAGATGGGTCATAGATTTAAGGAGATTAGAGAGAGGCTGGATGCGGTTGCAGCAGATATTTTTAAGTTTAACTTGAGTCGGAGAGTTGTAGTGCTGGATAGTCAAGCTAAGAAAATTGACAGGGAGACTGCCTCAAAGGTGAGATCGGAATTAATAATAGGGAGAGAGAAAGAGAAAGAGCAGATTATAGAATCATTGTTGAAGGAGCAAAATCATGGTGACAGCATCTCCAATATTGTTGCCATTGTTGGGTTTGGAGGTTTAGGAAAGACCTCACTTGCTCGGTTGGTGTATAATGATGCAAGAGTAACAAACTTCTCCAAACGGATATGGGTGTGTGTTTCTGAAGAATTTAATATTTATATAATTTTTAAGAAAATTTTGAAGTCTTTGGTAGATGACAAAGTGGATGATTTGGATCTAGATAAAGTGCAAAGAAAACTTGAAGAAAATTTAGAAGGGGAGAGATATTTACTTGTATTGGATGATGTGTGGAATGAAGACGCTTCAAAGTGGAATGATTTTTTGCAGTATCTGGTGTTTGGTGCTCCCGGAAGTAAAATTCTTGTGACAACTCGTAGCAAGACAGTTGCATCTACAATGGGGGTCCAACTACCTTACCTTTTAAAAGGTCTCAATGACAATCAATCTTGGGCTTTGTTTGAGCAAGTGGCATTTCTAGGACAACGCCAAATCGATCCAAAGCTCAGAGAAATTGGAAAAGATGTTGCACAAAGGTGCAAAGGAGTTCCTCTTGCTATCAAATGTTTGGGAGGTTTGATGAGACAGAAGCCTAATGAAAAGTATTGGTTGTCTGTTAAAGAAAATGAAATGTGGAAGTTACTTAAAGAAGATGATGGTGTTTTCCCAGTTTTAAGATTAAGTTACATTCACTTACCTAATCATTTAAAACAATGTTTTGCCTTCTGTTCAATTTTTCCAAAAGATTGCAGGATATCTAAGGACATGTTAATCCATTTATGGGGAGCTCAAGGTTACATTCAATGGATGGAAAATGAGCGTATACAAGACATTGGTGATGAATACTTTAATGATTTATTCTCAAGATCATTTTTTCAAGAGGAAAAGAGAGATGAGACAGGCAATATTGTTAGTTGTAAAATGCATGACCTTATCCATGATCTTGCATTATTAGTTGCAAAATGTAGTTTTTATTTGCTGAAGGTTGAAAAAGAAAAAATTCCAAAAGGAGTACGTCATGTGTCACTTGAATGCAAACCTTCTGAGATGTTTTTGACGCGCTTGTCGAAAGCAAAGGGGATAAGGACTATGTATTTTCGGGAATACACTCTCCAGGATTTATTCATTCGAAATACAATTTTTTCAAGGTTCAATTATTTACGTATGTTGAATTTGTGTAAGATAGACATTGACATTTTGCCAAATTCAATTGGAAAATTAAAACACTTGAGATACCTTGATCTTTCTTGTAATTATCAGATGGAAGTGCTCCCGGATGCAATAGTCAAATTGCACAAGTTGCAAACTCTATTACTCTATGATTGCAGGAAGCTTAAAGAGTTACCAAGAGATATACGACAATTGATTAGTTTGGAATATCTCAATATTGATCAGTGCAATGGACTACAGTACTTGCCAAAAGGGTTAGGGGAATTGACTTCGCTACAAACATTGCATAGATTTATTGTGAATAGTTTCTCAACTGCAGCCACGTTGAATGAGTTGAGGGACCTAGATGACCTTGGAAACTACTTAAGCATTGAAAACTTAGATGATGTGAAGAATGTGGAATTAGAATCTATGGAGGCAAATTTAAAGACAAAGAAGCGGCTTCAGTCTTTGAAATTAGATTGGTGGACCTATCCACGAGGGGACGATAAAAAGGACGAGTTGTTGTTGGATAATCTTCAGCCACATCCTAATTTGAAAAAGCTGGAGGTATTGAGGTATGAAGGGGCAAAGTTTTCGGCTTGGCTATCTTCCCTGAATAATTTAGTCAAACTTCAAATTTGCATTAGTTACAATTGCCAACACCTGCCACCCTTGCATCATCTTTCATCTCTCCAGTGTCTTATTCTTGAGTATTTGAAAGTTTTAGAACACGTGGCAGATGATGGCAAGGAAGATAACCATTCTTTCCCCGTGCCTTGTTCCACTCCAAGAACATCATTCTTCCCATCACTTAAGATTCTTAAGATCCGAGGATGTCCCAAACTCCAAGGATGGTGGAGGACAAAGAATGAGAACCAAGGATCAACCGCTGAGTTGCCTTGCTTTCCTTGCCTTTCCAAGTTAGAAATCGAGGACTGCCAAAACTTAACCTCCATGCCGCTCTTTCCATTTCTCGACGACGATTTGACTTTGAAAGGTACTAGTGTAAGGCCTTTGCAACAAACATTGAAGATGAAGATGACCAAGGCTAGCATGACATCAGAAGCATCATCATCGAGAAGCACATGTCATTCTTATTCCTATTCTTCGACTGCCCTTCCTCTCTCCAATTTGAAGCGCTTGACTCTTGATTCCATTAATGGTCTAGAAGGTCTATCAGAGGAGTTTCTGCAAAATCTCACTTCGCTTGTCTACTTACAATTTAAATATGATTGTCAATTGCTGCCGCAAAAGATGAACAGCCTCACCTCTTTACAAGAATTGCATATTGAGTATTGTCCTGATCTGAGGGTTTTACCGGACTGGATACCAAATCTCACTTCTCTCATAACACTTACAATTTGGTATTGCCCTGAATTACAATACTTGCCAGAAGGGATGCATCGCCTTGCCTCTTTACAACGATTGTCTATTCGAGGATGTCCCCAATTGTCAAAAAGATGTAAAAAGGAGACCGGAATCCATTGGCCTCACATTGCTCACATCCCATCTATTGTAATTGATGGGCGATGAATTCAATGTTGATCATACTGTATAGGTAACCATATTTTTCTTCACATTTGTTTACATTTTCTCCCTTTACCTGAAAATCCCTTATTCAATGTTGATCATTTGTTTAGACTGAATTCAATGTCTATTCATATTGAAATGGCAATTGGTGCCGAATATAGGTAATCATATTTTTCTTCACCTCTGTTTATATTTTCTCCCTTTATCTGATAATTTCCTTTTTTTTCGTGCATTTGGATGGTTAATACTTTGTTCTATGCATGTAACCCAAGCCGAATAATGATTCGCCAATGCAAAAGTGGATTTAATCTAGACTCTGCTACTTCTTTCTAATTATGTGGACTAACAATATTGATTTTTTTTTTCTTACTTTGAATTTTCCTTTCCTAAGTTAAATATTATTAATCCTTGAGTGAAAGGACTTTGAACTGTGACCAGAACTTGATGTCAATGTTCTGCCAGTATTTCACAGCAATTGGGAACTTTTTTTTTCTTGTTTCAATCTCACATTCTTCAATCATAAACTTAAATTTTAAGGATTTAGAATCCCACTAGCTCTAGATGGAACCCTTGTAAAGATAACGTACTGACAAATTTGAAAAAAAAAAACTGCAGTATATGTACACAACTTATCAAATTATTCTGATTTTTCACTTTGTTATATCAATTCCTAACAATCTTTTAAATGTTTCCTTTCAGTTTTTCCAGTGATGGTGAGGACCTGGAGGAGATAGATGTGACGTGAATATTCTCATGGAGTTGATGAATAGATTATTGTCAGTAGTTTCACTTCCCCTGTTTTTATGCATGGATCAATGCAAAGTCATCTCATATACAATGAGACAACATTGGATTTTCGTGTCATATCTTTTCAGAAGCTAAACCAAAAATAAATGGAAAACGATCGTGAGACAGATTGCTGCTGTCACAGAGATTCTAAGTAATTGAAACACTGGTGAAATGTGAGAATCTTTTTTTTTTACAGATTTATATATTTCTTCATTTTTCTATCTTGTCTTCAAGAAAGTGACTAATACTGTGACCTCTTCCTTTCAACAAGCAGATGGAATGAAGTATTAACCTCAGAATATTGTTTTTTCCCCAGTTTCCCTGAGGATTTGCAACTACAAGTTTGTTAGAGGGCTTATCTCCACTCAAGACTCTTGAGCTGAAAGCTAGAAATAATAGAAAACAATGTGAAAGTCTACTTGTACATGTCCCGTTGTATCCTTTGTGACGAGGAGATTTTGCTATGGGTAATGTTTCCTACTCTTCCAGTTGTAGGAACTTGCTCTTGTAAAGAATATATTGACATCATTTTTGTCTTTTTTTTTTTTAATGTGTTTATAATGGGATGTGACATTTTTTTTTCATTGTTTGAAGGAGGATGATCTGATCTTGTTAATTTCCTTTCATAGCACTATGGCAGAACAATTGTTGATTTTGCTGTATAGGTAGTTATCCTGTTTGAGCCACCAATTCCTTTCGGTGTGGCTGAACGTTGGCAATTGTGCAGGTTTATGCTCAAGCCAATCTGTTTATGCCATTGGGAGTCTTAAGACGATGACTAAAGACTACCTAAGGAATGCTGGCTTTGAAGCAATTTAATAAATCACCTTTCAAAAAAAAAAATTTGTTGAACTGAAACCAGGGGAAATTTCTAATGGTAAACTTGATTACTTATTTGGTTTGTCTTATCAGTTTCATTTGCTTTCAATAGGGAAACCATTAACACCCAACTTCATACTTCTTTCTGCATGTCTTTGTTGGGTTTATGAACTTTATCTGATAGTTTGAGAGAGTACGTGCAGATTTCAACTTACCAATGCCTATGTGAAGAAGAGTACTACAATCTGTGGATTGGAAGCTTTACTCTCAACAGCGTTTATCACATCATAGTTTTAAGGAGTGACTATGTATGTTACAGTTTCAATGCAATTCTATGTGAGAGTTAAATTTTGCTGTGTGTTTAACTTCAGTAAAGACTAGGTGATGAAAATAATTGAACAGCTTGACCTCTGGTTTCATTTAGATAACAACAACTGCACAGCATGCGACTCTTTCACCTTTTCTTCCAAGAAGTAAGCCTTGGTCTAACGATCTTGAATTTAAGGTAAATTAGCTTATCAATTATGACTATGCATTGTAGTTTCTTTAGTTTTTGTTCTTTGATTTTTTTTCATATCTTTTTCCTCAATGCTTCTTTATGACAATGGTTTTTTTTACTAGTTATCTGTGAAAGGAGGCAAGCAACACTTGCTAGGTAGTGGCTCGAGTGATTGGGAGAAGTGCCTGGATCAGCTAAACTGGTTGGAAAACCCTTTTGCTTCTTTCAAAATCAATAATGCTTCCATCTCGGTCATTCTTGGAGGTCTTTGTGCAGTGGCTTCAATCCTAGTCTTTAGACCTTTACTACATTAACCCAAACTGTGAAGGGACCTAAATACAAAGGTTCTTTCACAATATATATGGAGAAGACTTTTGGGATAGTGTTCCGAAACACTACAAAAAAATTGAATTTTAATCACATTTGTTTAGACAGACAGTTTTTTTGTATGGTAAAATTTTAAAAAAGTGCAACTACTTAAACTTTTAGCTTCACTTTTTTCACATTTAGTGGCAATATAAAAAAAATGCAATCTTTGTAAGTGTATGCAATTTCTATCGTTACAATTTATTCATAATACATCTAAAAATTTATATAATGAAATTAGATCTACAAAAATGTTCTAAAAAACATAAAGACTAACATGAAATCAGAAGCATCATCATCCTTGTCATCCACGAGCACTTGTCATCCTTATTCGTATTCATCAACTTCCCTTCATCTCTCCAATTTAAAGCGTTTGATTCTCCAATTTCTCTTTACAGCAATTGTCAATTCGTGAATGTCCCCAGTTGTCGAAAAGATGTGAAAAGGGAACCGGAATCCAGTGGCCTCACATTGCTCACATCACATCTATTGTAATTGATGGGCGATGACTTCAATGTTGATCATACTGTATAGGTAAGCATATTTTCCTTCACATTTGTTTACATTTTCTCCCTTTACCTGAAAATTCCTTATTCATTTTTTTTTCTTCCTGGATTTGGATAATTCATACTTTGTTCTATGCATGTAATCCAAGTCGGTATACCGATTCACTTATGCAAAAGTGGATTTAATCTAGACTCTGTTACTTCTTTCTAGCTACGTGAAGTAATAATATAAATTTTATTTTTCTTTTCTTACATTGAATTTTCCTTTCCTAAGTTAAATGTTATTAATAATTGAGAGAAAGGGCTTTGAACTGACACCATAACTTGATGTCAAAGCTCAACCAGTATTTCACAACAATTGGGAATTTTTTCCTCGTTTAAATCTCTCATTCTTCATTTATAAGTTTAAGCATTTAGGATCTTGCTAGCTCTAGATGGGAGCATTGTACTGATAGCAAACTTAAACTATGAGCATTAAATTTTATACTCCTATACAAACAAATTTGAAAAAAAAAATACAGCAGCATAAATGTATTCAATTTTATTTTGATTACTGTCAATAGTTTCACTTCTCCTGTTTTGATGCATTGATCAATGCAAAATCATCTCTTACCAATTTTATTCACTTTCTATAAAAAAACCATTAACATCCAACTTCATACTTCGTTCTGCATGTCTTAATTGGGATTATGGACTTTTTCTGACAGTTTGAGAGAGTACATACGGATTTCAACTTGCCAATGCCATTGTGAAGAAGTGTACTAGAATCTGTGGATTGGAAGCTTTACTCTCAACAGCATCATCGTATTATAATTTGAAGGACTGAGTATCTATGTTACAGTTTAATGACAATTCTATGTGAGAGTTAAATTTTGCTTTGAGTATTTAAATTCAATAAAGGCTAGCAGATGAAAATAGTTTAACAGCTTGAACTCTGGTTTCCTTTTAGATAACAACGACTGCACAGCATGCGACTCTCTCACCATTTCTTCCCAAGATGTGAGCTTGGTCTAACGGTCTTGAATTCAAGGTAAATTGGTTTTTCATTTATTGCCCTATTATATATGAGGAATTTGCTGTGTATAGAATCTGCAATAATTTTCCATTGCTCTAATGTTTAAGATTTCCATTTTCCATCGAAAATAATGTTTAAGATTTTCATTTATTATGAATTGTTTGCTTGCTAATTATCATTATATTCAGTTTGATTCAGCATCTATATTTTTCACTACAGTATTTGTCAAAGGTATTCCTCTTTTGACAAGATAATGTTAATAGACCTGAAGTAAATCTCATTTACCCTCTCACCATGAATGTAGGCTATGAAGATAATTTTTGTAAATTTTTTTTTGTTTTTATCATACTCAATTGTTTACTTTGCTATTTATCATTAAATTTGGGTTCGGCTAGCAGTTGGGTTCTATATTTATAATTTTCACTATGTTATTATAAAAGGCATTAGTATATCCCAAAATGCATCAAGTGAAACTATCATAAATGTTTCAATTGTAATAGTGTAAGAAAGATTATTAAATTGAAATTTCTCAATTTCAAGATGGATTAATTTTTTATAAATGTCCCTACAACTAGGTAATTGGCATTAATTAGAAATATTTCCTACTTAAAATTTGCCATTAATTATAAATATTTTGTTTTAAAAAAACACAAAATGTGGATAATACTCAATCGTACTCTTAATTTATATAATTTGACATAAGCCAGAGATCCATAAATATAATTTTGTATAAACAGTATATGGAAACAGTGCCAGCATTTGCACTGCCAAAGGAAGAAACAGCCATGGTTGGTTGATCAGAGCTAGGATTGTATTGGTAACGAACCAGTCCTTTAGGAAACAAAACTAGAAATAAACTGAGAAGTCTCTGTATCGTTAGTGTTGCTCTGCCAAAACTGGAAATAATCACAGTTAAAGGTGCTTCTAAACTAAAGCAATTATTTGGGGATGAAGAGAAATAACAGTGCTCCGTACTATTACTGATTTAGGAGCAAACTCTCATCACAGGTCAATTTTGCATTAGAGAGAATTTCATTTATTCAAAAGAAAAAAGTGAAGCTCCATGAAATTTTTGGTCCCTTGCCTTACACTTGCGTCCTCGCAAGTCCCATCTTTTGCCATAACACTTCGTGGAAAGCCAACCGGGGTCCTTAACAGAGCATCTGACAGAGACTTAGTCAAAATACTTCTTCCCTTAGAATACGGTCTCTATTAATGGTGGTGAATGCCTTGCTGTCCAACTAGTATAAAGTAAAAGTAGCGGAGTCAGATTTGGGGCCTTGTCTTCCACTAAGGATTAAAAATTGAATAAGAACAGTAGGAACAATAAAATAGAAACAGATTTCAAAGAAAATAAGTCTTTGCTGAAACTTTTTCTGTAACTTCAGTTGGTCACTAGGATTTGAAGCAGATTTAAAGCTAAAGTATCTATAAAAAGGAGCTCAAATCTATAACAAATAGATCCATCAAATGGACTGACAACAGGTTTCTTAGGCACCCCCTAAATCATCATAACTAGATTTCATCCAAATCCAATTTGACTTATCTGTCTTCCTTTCTTTTATCTTTTATTTTTAAAAACAAAACGCGTATTCAACTAATTGTACAGTATTTGGATATGAAAGTTGGTGGTGTTATGTTACTTCGAAGAAAAACAATAGTTCAAAAGTGCTCATGATTCCATGTCCCACTAGAAATTGTGGGTAGTTGGAAAATTTCCTATAGAATTACATCCTCTTGCCATAACACTTCCTGGAAACACAAGCAGGGTCCTTAACAGAAAATCAGAGAGAGAATCATCAAAGTTTATTAATTTTCTATACCTACTCTTATTACAAAATTTTTTACTCATTGAGAGAAAAAAATGCTTGGGTGAGTCTTTAGTTTCCTAGAGAAGACTAACCCAAGCATACATTCATCCTGATCTGTACACTTAAGCATCACAGACGGGTTCACCTGTGAACAAAAAATAGGCCATCTGGTGTGTATATTTTCTATTCCTATCTTGTAATTTACAATTCACCCATTACATCCCCATAAACAAAAAAGGCAGGGGCTTGAGGCCACCCTGACCAAAAGAGAAGACATTATTATGTTTAAGATCACAAAAATGAAGCCAATTTTACATTAGTTAGAATTTCCTTTAATAGAGTGTCTTTGTTCATGGTGGCATTAATATTGTGTTCAATGTAACCATGAATCAAATATATCTGGAAAGATTTCGAGAATCTCCTCTTTACTTTGGTATATTTGATTTCCGCATTACACTTAATTCACTCCACATAAGAGTCATAAAGCAAAAGATGTTTGGGTCCATTGTTATTTGAATAAAAAAAATAACAATAAAAAAGAGACTCGGAAATAAATCTATAACTCAAAACTGCTCATGATTCTGTGTCCCTCTAGTAGAAAAGGGAGAGAAGCATTGTTTGGGTGGCATTTATATCTATAACTAGAGTGCAATGCAGATGAGATTGGGAATAAGGTAAAACCAACAACATTTACCTACAATTTTCAAAGTGTGGACCCACTATCACATGTTCTTTGGGGAAGAATTAGAGAAGGAGGTGGAGAAGGGGGATTCATTTTCGTTCAAACTCCCAATCAAAAAATGAGACAGATACACTTGAATTAGTCTTTCTAAGAGAGAATTAGTCAATCACAAGGCAAAAGATGTTGGGGCCCTTGTCTTCCACTAAGGATTTGAATAAGAAAAATAGTAAAAATAAAAACAAAAAGAGATTCCAGAGAAAACAAGTCTTTGCCTTAGAGTTTCTACTTTAATTTCTGCTGTTTTCCTGGCCTTCTGCATGCAAAGTTGATTTCTACTTCAGTTTTCTTTGAACTCAAAAACAATAAGAAAAAAACCTTCACTAACAGCGTTAGTGCTTGTAATATTTTATGGCTGGATCAGAATAGAAGCTGTCTTTTACAATCAAATTTAATACTTTCATTTAGGAAAATATCTGTCTGTCAATAAAAGACTGAAATTTGTCGATAACTTAAATTATCAACAGAATACCAACGAAAAGTTTTGTCGGTGTTTAATCGGAAATATTGCTATCGATAAAGCTGATTCCGTTGATAATTGAAGTTTTTATCACCAATTTTTTGATGAAATATTTCGTCGAACATTCGATCAGCAAAGCATCTAATTCATCGATAGCATGACTAGTTGGTATTGATTGGTTTTTGTCGATAGCTTCTGTCGGTAATTTTCCTTTTGTGCTTTATTTGTCTTGGTTCGACATTTGAGTAGATATTTGCAAGTTTAGATGCATTGACACATATTTGCTATTTTCAAATTACGTTATTCTTTCATCTTAGCTTGACAGATATTTGAATTTCCCCCTTTGCAGTATTTTATGGTCCTTAATAATTAGTTGTAGTAGTTCCTTCTTAATATAAAATAGCTTCACGGAAGTTTTTTCTTAGTTATGATTATTTGAAGGAAGACAATATGGAGTCATTTTCTTTATTGTGTTTTCTTTTTCTAGAAGATTATAATATTAATATTGAGTTGTTGATTACATGTAGAATTGGTTAGGGATTTTTTTTTTATATTAACTTCATTGAAGACTTAAGGGGGGGAATTGATCTAGCATTATGAAAACTCCAAAACTTTGATTTGTTATTGGAAAGTGTTTATGAAACTTTTATAAGAATGCATGATATGGTTTGTGATTTTGTTATTGCAGACTTCTTAATTTTAGTTTTTGAAAAGAAAACTTTGAGAAAGTTCTGAGAATCTCCTTTTTACTCTAATAAAATTGGCTTCCGCATTAGACTTAATTTTTCTAAAGCAAGAATAAAAAAAATCCTTTCATATTGATACTTTTTTATTAACTTAGAAGCAAAGATAATCAATTAGGCGACAAACGACCAAAGTTTTCCAATTGCAAGAAAAAAACAATTGACAAAACTCTCTTAAATAATTTTTGGCTTAGCTTTTCTTGATGTTGGCCATTTTTTTAATTAAAATTTCTCCAAGAGATGATGGATATAATTTTCTATTTCCCTTTAATAATCACTTTTTATGGTAACCAAAATTTATAATTTAACATTCATCAACACATCTATCGTGTTTTAATAATTTAAAATTTGGAAGTGAGATTTTATTATTTGTTAAATAATAATTTTTAATGAAAAAAGAAATGAAAAAGTGAGGCCAATAATTCCATAAATCAAAAGATATTTGGATAATTAAAGTCTTAAATTTAAGGTTCTTGGATTAATTAACAACCCTGATCACAACCACTGACTTGTAATTATTGGGAGAAACCATTACTTCTCCAAGGCTACCACCTAAAAGAACGAGTATAAAGGAAAAAGTTTTCTTTTTCTCTTTGAAAAGTAAATTTGTCATAAATTAATGATGACATTAATTTATAATGCTATTCAAGACTTTAACTTTATAAGGTAAAGGACTTATTTCAATCGTAATGATTAAAAGTTGATTAATTAATTGTTATAATTTTTTTAACTAAGCAACCAGTTGATAAAAAAAGTTCAAAAAAGTGAGTAGAATGATACATGAGCAGAAGATTTTTTTTTTTTTTTGTTCACTAAAATTTGTCCATGATGATTTAGCCAGGCAACAATGAAGTCATTCTTCATTGCTAGAAAACCATTAATTCAAAGGTGCTCCTGAGTCCATGTCTCACTAGTAAAAAGGGACAACAATCCGTGAAAAAGCTCCGGAAATCTCCCTGTACTAAAGTAAATGGACCTCGAAGGGAAAAATAATTGCAAAACGACAAAAATGCGGAGGACAATAATAATGAGATCACATCAATTACTCAAAAAAGCTTTTAAAAGTAGGTCATTACTCATTATGAGAAGAGAATTAACCAAGTAATACTTAATTACAGTATAATCATAAATAGAGATAATCAAGTGTTTACTCTTACAGACATTTATGAAATAATAATAATAGTTTTTATTTTCAAAGATTGTCAAGTGTTTTTCATGTAAATCAACCAAGTCAGTCAAAAATTAATACTGAAAAGTAAGTGAAAAATGATAAAAATAAATAAATAAATCAAAAGCGCATCAATGATTCCATGTCCCATTGCGTAGGAGCACAAAGAAAAAAAAATAATTGTCTTTCGAATAATGGTAAATTTTACATTATTATGTTTAGGATCACAAATATGAAGTTAATTTTACATTAATTAGTTAAAATTGCCTTTTAACAGAGCATATCCATCATTATTTTTTCTAGAGAGAGAATTAGTCAAAAATACTTCTTCAATGACAATACACTCTCCATTAATGGTGGCATTAATATTGTATTCAATTTAATCATGAATAAAAAATACCTAGAAAATTTTCAAAAATCTCCCTTTTTGTTTGGTAAATTCGATTTCCGCATTAGGCTTAATTCGTTTGAGTAAGAGTCATAAAGCAAAAGATATTCGGATTTATTATTATTTGAATAAAAGAAATAAACCATAATTCACAAGTGCTCATGATTTTCAAAGTGTGGACCCACTATCACATGTTTTGGGAAGAATAGAAAGGGGGATTCATTTTCAAAAGGTTCCTATACACTGACATCCTCGCAAGTCCCATCCCCTTTCCCTAACACTTCCTGGAAACACAAGCAGAACATTTGAGACAAAATTTGTTTAATTTTATTAAAATGGACTAATCCAAAGTAAAAGCTAGAGACTTGGCACTAAGCAAAAAATTTGTTTGCGGTCCAAGAATAAACATTACAATGTTGTTTTTGAACCTTTGTCTAATTCGAAAAGAATTTTATTTTAATATATTTGGACAATTAAAGTCTTGAATTTAAGGTTCTTAAATTAATTAACAACCCTGATGACAATTGATGACCAGTAATTATTGGAAGAAGCCATTACTACTCCAAGGTCACCACCTCAAAAACCAAGTATAAAGGAAAAAGTTTAGTGATAAAAAAGTTAGAAGGAGCATCAACTATATAAACGATAAAAAAGGTTTTGGCACCTGTTTTTTTATGATATTTTCTTTTAATTTTTATTTGATTTCAATAATATAAATATATTTTCTCTGCTTTGTTAATTAATTAATTGACCATTATTCATACTTAATCCATTTGCTCATGTCCTCTAGCCATTGAATATCATTTAAAAAAATAATCCAAAAAAACAATTTGAAATCAATTTTACTTACATATTATCTATTTGTCGAAACTTTTGAAGTTAAGTGTGAAAGGAAATCAATTTGATTATTACTAAAACAAAGCTGAAGAAATAATTATGTTGTTCAGCTGCCAAGCTTTTGCATTGCGTGGAAGTTGTGAAACGAAAACAATAAATAAATAAAAAATAACTTTCTCAAAGTATGGAAGTAGCTTTGGCATTGTAGCTTTCTCAATGGGACGACGTTGAGATTTCATTTATTGCCAATATTGTCAGTTGTTTCGGAGTTCATGAATAGATTATTGCCAATATGGGGTTGGGATTGAGAAAAGGCTTCTTAGTGACATCCTCGTCATAACTGTAAGTCATCCAAATCCAAATTTGGCTGATCCATCTTCCATTCCTTCATTATTCTTTTCTTAAGCAAAAAGTGTATTTTACTTAGTAAAGTCGGTTACCGCATAAGACTTAATTCTTTTAAGACAAGAGCCAAGAAAAGTCCTAATTTCACATTGATGTTTCTTTGTAACTTTAAAGTAGAGATAATAAATTAATTGACTAATAACCAAAGTTTTCTCACAAAACTTTCCCAAACATTTTTTTAGCTTAGCTTTTCCCAATGCCGGTCATTTTTTCAATTTGAAATTTCTCCTAGGGATAATGGATGTCATTATCTATCTCCCTTTACTAATCTAATAAGCACAACACATATAACCTGTTTTAATAATTTAAGATTTTAGAGTGAAATATTATTACTTGCAAAATAATTTAAAAAAAAAAAAAAAAAAGAAGTGAGGCTAATAATTTCATAAAACTAAAGATGTTCGGGTCCATTGTTATTTGAATAAAAGAAAATAACAATTAAAGAAATACTTAGAAGAATACCAAGTCCTTGCTGCAATTATTTTTGAATAATAAAATAAAAAACATTCAAAAGTGAATCAATAATTCCATGTTACACTAGACAAAGTTGTGAGGATTGGGATTATTGCATTTAGAAAAGGAAAATGCTGCGTAGATTTGATAGAATTAAAAATCAAAAGTTGTGGAATACAAAGAGGCATTTCAGGTCAAGGGTCTTCCACTTTCAACTAACCCAACAACGTAAGAAGAATATATTTGCTGATTAGAGTCATAAAAGGGTCCCTAAATTTAATTAAAATCTATGTCAGTGCTTGGTCACGTCATGTCGGTACTACTATTACATCATTCGTGAAATACCACATCACCATTGCCATATCATCAGATTCAATGCCACATCAACAAAAAAATGTCACGTCAACACAACCAAACACCATATCAAATAGATAATAGAAAATTTCTAACACATTAGACTGGGGTACTGGGCAAGGTATATATGTATTTGTATAATTAGGGAGGTACTCTTTTTTCCTATTCCATAGGTTTTGTCCCACTAGGTTTTCCCATGAGGAGGTTTTTAACAAGGCTTTCCCATTATACAAGAGGTATAAAATATGTGGTTGAGTGAGTGAATTTATAATGATATTTTTTTTAGCTCATATGCAATCATTATGTATTTCTGATTAATGAAATGCATTCTTTTCAAAAAAAAAAAAAAAACTACCCTTCCCTTGAGTTCCCTGGTCTGTGTTTTGAACCCACAGAAGAACCTGCAGAGTTTCATGTCTTCCATTTTTTGCTGAAAGCATATGGCTGAGAATATAATGTTCAAAGAAATTAAATTCACATTAATTGGTCTATTTGTTTCCTAGCAGGCTGCATTAGGTAAGATCCCCTTCGTGGTCAACAAAGTACAGCGGGATGAAAGTTATTGGAAAAGAGTTAATATAAAAACAAGAATCTAATCAGTCATAAAATTAATAAAAATTCTGTTCCTAAAATTAAAAATCAAAAGTTGGGAAATACTATTAGAATTTCATGTTCCACTAGTTTTTATTAGATTTCAACAATGTAAATATATTTTCTCTGCTTTTTTAATTCATGAACAATTATCAATACTTCATCCACAAGTTCATGTCCTCTAACCATTGAATACATTTTTTATAAAAGAAATTAACTCAAAAAAGAAAACAATTCAAAATCAATTTCATTTACGTATTACCTTTTTGTGGAAATCTTTGAAGTTAAGTACTAATTGGATGGAAACAACGTACAGCAATGACTCAATGTGAATGAAGACTATTGAAAACTAAAAATCAACTACAAAGGAAATCATTGTTTTTCTACATAAAGTTGGCTAACAATCAATTATCCAAGTAAATGCCCTTTTTTATTTCATTATCATGTGTGTATATATATATATAGGTGAGATTAGGCTACTACTTGACAAAGCGTGAAATGAAATTAATTTGATTATTAATAATGATGTTGTTCATCTGCCAAGCTTTTGCTTTGCATGGAAGTTGTGAAATGAAATGATCTCTAACAATGTTTTGGATTATAGCTGGAAAACAATAAATAAAACAAACTTTCTCAATGTATGGAACTAGCTTTCTCAATGGGACGACGTCGAGTCAAGTTTCTAATATATTTCTCAATGTATGAAATCAATTCATTATTAATCACCAAGTTGCCATTTTATTTCCATCGTTCCTAATTTAAATATTATTGTTCCAAATTTTCTATACCTACTCTCGGCGTATTGTAGCTGGTTATTATCAAAGAAAAGAGCATAATATTTGTTTATTAATGAGTTGGGAAACTCACAAGTCACATGGGACGTCTTTGACCCAAGTTGCCAATATTTTCCCATTTTTATTATGACTATACTCTTATTGCTTTGTCGTCATAGAGTTTCTATTTGAGCATCTTCTTCTATCATCTCTACTATCCCTAGAGCTTGTTTGATTTCTGCCTTGCTTTTCTTTTAACTCAACAAAGCCTACTCTTCCATTTTATTTTCCTTCATTTTCCCACTTTTCTTTTAACTCAAAGAACAAAAACATCTCTGTTGTTCAACTCTGCAAAAAAAAAGAAAAAACATAGTTGATCTCTTAAATTACTTTTGTTTGATCCTTGTTTGCTACTTTTCGTTTTCTTAATTTTGGTTTCCCGATCTCCAAAGTTGAAGTAATTCCATCCCAATTGAGGTAAGCTTCAATAAAACATATTATATTCTCCATATTTTTTTTTTTTATGTGCTCAATTTCTCTTATCATTTATGAATTCGACTTCTTACTTGTTAAGTTGGCAAATAAAATTAATTAATTTGTAGTACTTAATTTACTTCTTTACATCTTAACCCTATCAATATTTAGTAATATACTATGTGTAGCCTTTTAGTATGAATTGGTTTTAATATTATGACTTTAAAATATGTAAAAATATATCAACAAACCTGTGCTGAAATTTCATTCTAAATTTTTTAATTTATTTTAAATATTCATATTTTTTTTATTTTTACCAACATTTATGGATATTTTGGGAAAGCATTTTATAGAATGATGATACTATGCTTTTACTTTAATATAAAAATATATTTTTAATTAATATGTACATGATTGGTGATAAGAATTTCATACATCTGCAGCATTTTCAATTTCCAAGTTGGTCGGTCAACAATCTATTCTCTTGCAATCCACATTTTCATAAAGGTAAGGTACTTTGCAAATATTTTGTAATTGTTTTTTTTTCTCTGTAAACCTTTTTACTTATGAAAATTAAAATCAAACAATTTTTTATTTTATGAAAGTTTCAAGTGATTTTTAATTAAAATATATAACATATTTTAATAATTTAAGATTTGGAGTTTGAGATATTAATATTACTTGTTAATAATAGTAATTTTTTTATTAAAAAAAAGGTGAGGCCAATAGTTCCATAAGGTAAATGATTTGAGCCCTTCTCCTCCACTAAGGATTTGAAATTGAATGAGAAAAAGTATTTGTATTTGATGTACTAAATATGCATAGTTTTTAAAATAAATATTAAAAAAATATTGATAACTAATTAGAGAAATACCACGGAGGTAAAATAAAATAAAAATATGAATTATTGCAATGGTACCCATTTTTGGTGCTTCACTTTTTGGCCTTGATCTTCTGAACACACTATCCAAAACATATTCCAGTTGATAGATTTTCAAGTCTAAGATTAATTATGAACACACCCCTTTGCAATTTGCATTGAACATTCGTACCAAAAATATTAAAAAAATATTCTTAAGCTTCTTTTTATTGTTTCTTTTGATTTTGTTTTTACATTTTTTTGGTACAGTTATTTGTTTTTTATTTCTTAAAAAGTTAAGTCAGAAATAAATGACAAAAAAGTGAAATCATAATTAACTAAAAAAGAGTAAATGAGTAAGGTAAAAAAGTAAATAAATGATAAAATTATATTAAACCTAAAAAGATCCATTTTATTATTGAGAATATTATATATATAATTTATGAAAAACTTATTTTGATTTATTCATTCAAACGTGCTAATCAGGCCAAGTCCACTAAGTCTTTCATTATCGTGTTGATTTGCTTACATTTCCCTGTTATCTGCTTCAGATTCATTTTAACCAAGTTGTAGATCCATGGCGGAATCATTTTTATATGAGATGCTCAGTAACATGTTGTTCGATTTCGTGTCCGATTTCGTGTCCAATATTGTATCAAGTGCTGGGCAACAGCTTCGCTTGATTTTCAAGCGAGATGAGGATCTGGAGAAGATTCGGCAAACTCTCACCACTGTAAAAGACTTCATTCTTGATGCTGAGGAGAAGCAGGAGAGCGATCTTGCCTTGAAAGAGTGGATAATTCAGGTGGAAGACGTTGTTTACGATGCAGACGACTTACTGGATGAAATTGACCATGAAATCCTGGGCGAGAAGGTGCGTGCTCAGGGACAGGAACCCGGGGTGCATACTCGGAAAAAGGTACGCAAATTAATTTCGTCTTTTGAGATGGGCCCTAGAATTAAGAAAATTAGAGGGAGGCTGGACAAGGCTGCAGCAGACATTTCTACGTTCAACTTGAGGAAGAGAGTTGTAGAACAGGATAAGAAAGCTAAGCATATTTACAGGGAGACTGCCTCAAAGGTGAGATCGGAATTAATAATAGGGAGAGAGAAAGATAAAGAGCTTATTATAGAATCATTGTTGAAGAAGCAAAATGATCGTCATGGCGACATCATCCCCATTGTTGCCATTGTTGGGTTTGGAGGTTTGGGAAAGACCTCGCTCGCCCAGTTGGTGTATAATGATGCAAAAGTAGAAAGTTACTTTCAGAGACGAATATGGGTGTGTGTTTCTGAAGAATTTAATGTTGGTATAATTTTTAAAAAAATCTTGGAGTCTCTTGAAGGTGATAAAGTGAATGACTTGTGTCTAGATATTTATGTAGACAAGCTTCAAGAAAAATTAAAAGGGAAGAAATATTTACTTGTGTTAGATGATGTGTGGAACGAAAATAATTTAGAGTGGGATAAATTTTCACAGTATCTAGTGTTTGGTGCTTCCGGAAGCAAAATTCTTGTGACGACTCGAAATAAGACAGTTTCATCTACTATGGGGGTGCATGATCCTTACCTTTTAAAAGGTCTCAATGAGGATCAATCTTGGGCTTTGTTTAACCGGGTGGCATTTCAAGGACAAGATCAAATCGATTCAGACCTTAGAGTAATTGGAGAAGATGTTGCACGAAAATGCAAAGGAGTTCCTCTTGCTCTCAAATGTTTAGGAGGTTTGATGAGACAAAAGCCTAATAAAAATTATTGGTTGTCTGTCCAAGAAAATGGAATCTGGAAGATACTTGAAAAAGATGATAGTATTTTCCCAGTGTTACAATTGAGTTACATTCACTTACCAAGACATTTAAAACAATGTTTTGTTTTTTGTTCACTATTCCCAAAAGACTTCAAGATATCTAAAGCCAAGTTGATCCAATCATGGCGAGCACAAGGTTACATTCAATTAATGGAAAATGAGAATGTACAAGACATTGGTGATGAATACTTTAATGATTTGCTGTCAAGATCATTTTTTCAAGAGGAGGAGAAAGATGCATATGGGAATATCATCTGTTGTAAAATGCATGACCTTATCCATGATCTTGCATTATTAGTTAAAGGTCATCATTTTCATTGGATGAAAGACGAAAAAGAAAAAATTTCAAAAAGAGCTCGACATGTGTCATCAAAAACAAATTCCAAAGAAGTTGTTTTGACTTTATTGAAAACAAAAGAGATAAGGACTATATTTTTTCGGGCACACATTGTCGAGGATTTATTTCTTCAAAATGTAACTTTTTCGAGCTTTAATTGTTTACGAATGTTGAATTTGAGTAAGATGCGCATTGATATTTTACCAGATTCAATTGGTGAATTGAAGCATTTGAGATATCTTGATCTTTGTTCTAATAACAAGATGAAAGTGCTCCCAGATACAATAACCAAATTGCACCATTTGCAAACTCTATTACTCAAATATTGCACCCGTCTTGAAGAATTACCAAGAGATATACAACACTTGATTAGTTTGGAATATCTCAATGTTGATGATTGTCAAGCCCTAAAGTACTTGTCAAAAGGGTTAGGGGAATTGACTTTGTTACAAAGATTGGACAGATTTATTGTGAACAGTGTTGAAGAAAGTTTCTCAACTGCAGCCACGTTGAATGAGTTGAGGGACTTAAATGGCCTTAGAAATAGCTTAACAATTGAACACTTAGGAAAGGTGAGGAATGTGGAGTTAGAATCTAAGGAGGTGAATTTAAAGAGAAAAAAACGGCTTCAGTCTTTGAAATTATGTTGGAGATCTTCCTTGCATTGGAGCCCTTCCTCTCCAGCAACAGTGGCAAGTGAAAAGGATGAGTCGTTGTTAAATAATCTTGAGCCGCACCCGAATTTGAAAGAGCTGAAGGTATTCGATTATGGAGGAGCAAGGTTTTCGAGTTGGCTATCTTCGTTGACTAATTTAGTCAAACTTACAATAGCATGTTTTTGGAATTGCCAACGTCTACCACCCTTGGATCATTTTTCATCTCTCAAGTCTCTCACTCTTTACCGTTCCAATGCTTTTAAACACCTGCCAACTTTGGATCATCTTTCATCTCTTGAGTCTCTTTCTCTTACAGGGTTACGTGCTTTAGAACACCTGCCACTCTTGGATCATCTTTCATCTCTAAAGTATCTTGTACTTGAGGAGTTAAATGCTTTAGAATATGTGGCAGATTCTTTCCCTTTGCCCTGTTCCACGTCAAGAAAACCATTCTTCCCATCGCTTAAGAAACTTAAGATCGAATTCTGTGACAATCTCAAAGGATGGTGGAGGACAAAGAATGAGAACCAAGGATCAACCGCTCAGCTGCCTTGCTTTCCTTGCCTTTCCAAGATAGATATATCCAAGTGTCCAAACTTAACCTCCATGCCGCTGTTTCCTTCTCTCGACCAAGATTTGACTTTGTGGGGTACTAGTGTAAGGCCTTTGCAGCAAACATTGAAGATGAACATGACTGAGGCTAGCATGACATCAGAAAAAGCATCATCATCATCAGGGAGCACTTGTCATTCATATTTTTCAACTACCCTTCCTCTCTCCAATTTGAAGCATCTGAGTCTTATTGACATTAAGGATTTAGAAGTTCTGTCAGAAGAGTTCCTACTGGCGTACTACCCTAAATTGGAATCGCGGCAGCTACAAAAGATGAGCTGCCTCACCTCTTTACAAGAATTGTGGGTCAAAAATTACCCTAATCTGATGGCTTTGTCGAACTGGATACTCAATCTTACCTCCCTTGAAACACTTCGAATTAGGGGGTGCCTTGAATTACAGTACATGCCAGAAGGGACCCCTCAGCTTACATCTTTAGAAGAATTATCAGTTCAGAACTGTCTTAATCTGGTGGCTTTGCCTGACTGGATACTCAATCTCACTTCCCTTAGAAGTCTTCAAATTGAGGAGTGCCTTGATTTACAGTACATACCAGAAGGGACGCATCAGCTTACCTCTTTAAAAGAATTGTTCGTAGGGAAATGCCCTAATCTGAGGGCTTTGCCAGACTGGATACTCAATCTCACTTCCCTTAAAACACTTCGAATTCAAGGGTGCATTGAATTACAGTACATGCCAAAAGGGACGCATCAACTTGCCTCTTTAAAAGAATTATTCGTAGAGAAATGCCTTAATCTGAGGGCTTTGCCAGACTGGATACTCAATCTCACTTCCCTTGAAACACTTCGAATTCAGGGGTGCCTTAAATTACAATATATGCCAGAAGGGACACATCAGCTTACCTCTTTAAAAAGATTGTTCGTAAACAATTGCCCTAATTTGAGGGCTTTGCCTGACTGGATACTCAATCTCACTTCCCTTAAAACACTTCAAATTTGGGAGTGCTTTCAATTACAGTACATGCCAGAAGGGACACCTCAGCTTCCATCTTTAGAAGAATTAATTGTTTACTGTCTTAATTTGAAGGCTTTGCAAGACTGGATACTGAATCTCACTTCCCTCAAAGATCTTTATATTTGCGAGTGCCTTGAATCACCGTACTTCCAAGAAGGGATGCAGAGCCTCACCTCTTTACAACGATTGATAGTTGAATATTGCCCTAATCTGAGTTCTTCGAGACATTCTCTCAAAACACTTCTAATTCGGGGGTGCCCTGAGTTTTACTACTGGAGAACGTTGCATCCTTTTTCCTCTTTAGAAGAATTGAATGTTCAAAGTTGCCCTAATCTGGGGAAATTGTTGTATCGTATATCACTTTTTTTCACTCACCTCAAAACACTTAAGATTTGTAAGTGCCTTGAATTACAAGACTTGCCAAAAGAGATGGATGACCTTACCTCTTTACAAGTATTGTCAATCAGTGATTGTCCCCAATTGTCTAAAAGATGTGAAAAGAAGATCGGAATCCTGTGGCCTCGCATTGCTCGCATCCCTTCTATTATAGTTGATGGGCAACAGATTCAATGATGATCATACAATATATAGGTAACTATATTTTTCTTGACCGCTATTTATATTTTCTCCCTGTACCTAATAATTCTTTTTTTTTCTTCCTGGATTTGGATGATTCGTAATTTGTTGTATGCATATAATCCAAGTCGACTATGCAAAAGTGGATTTAATCCTGACTCTGCTACTTATTTCTAAGTGGACTAACAATATTGATTTTTTTTTCTTTTCTTACTTTGAATTTTATTTTTGTTAAGTTAAATATTACTAATGTGAAGTGTGACCAAAACTTGATGTCAAAACTCTGCTAGTATTTCACTGCAATTGGGAACTTTTTCCTTGTTTCAATCTCTGATTCTTCAATTATAATCCCAAGCATTTAGGATCTCACTAGCTCTAGATGGAACCCTTGTGCAGAAAGCAAAGTTATAGTCAAAGCATTAAATTTTATACTCTTATATAGACAAATTTAAAAAAATTACAGCAGTATGAGTGTACTCAGTTAGCAAATTATTCTGATTTTTCACTTTGTTATATCTAAATGTCTCTTTTCACCTATTTCAATGATGTTAATCTGTGTTTGAAGGATATTGTTTAGGTTGACCAAAAGTTTGGGTTTTCTGTAAAAAGTTATCAAAAGCTTTTTGTGCAGTGTTGATGTAATTGTTCAATTATCTTATCAGTAGAGTTAGAATGCCAAAAAGAGTCTTTAACTGATTAGATCATAGACTTTTGATCTGACAATATCAATGAAATCAAAACTTTTCCAAATAAAAAACATAAGTATAAAATGGGTTATGGACAGATTATTGTCAGTTGTTTCACTTCCCCTGTTTTTATGCATTGATCAATGCAAAATCATCTCTTATACAATGAGGCAACATTAGATGTTTGTGTCATATCTTTTCAAAAGCAAAACCAAAATTTAATGTGAAACACTGGTGAAATAAGCTGAGATTTTGTAGGCACTTGCTTTTGTAAGGAATATGTTAACATTATTTCTTTCTTTTTTTCTACGTGTTTATAATGGGATGGTGACATTTTTTCACTGTTTGAAGCAGGAAGCTTTCATCTTGCTAATTTCCTTCCAGAGCAAACTGTTGTTGAATTGAAACCAAGAGAATTTTCTATTGGTAAAATTTACCACTTATTTGGTTTGTATTACCAATTTCATTTACTTTCTATAAGGAATCCATTAACACCCAACTTCTTACTTCTTTCTGCATGTCTTTATTGGGATTATGGACTGTTTCTGATAGATTGAGAGAGTACAAATTGATTTCAACTTGTCAATGCCATTTTGAAGAAGAGTACTACAATGCACGAATTGGACGCTTTACTCTCAACAGCGTCATCACTATCTATGTTACAGTTTGATGGCAATTCTATGTGAGAGTTAAATTTTACTTTTGAGTATTTGAATTCAATAAAGGCAAGAAAATAATTTAACAGCTTGACCTCTGGTGTCTTTTTAGATGACAACGATTGCATAGTATGCAATCCTTCACCTTTTCTTCCCAAGAAGTGAGCCTTGGTCTAACGATCTTGAATTTAAGGTCAATTAGCTTATCACTTATTGCTCTATACAATTTACTGTGCACAGAATGTTGAATATTTTTTCATTGCTATAACGTTATAAGATTTTCATTTTCCATAGAAAAAAAAGAAGTGTCATGACTTGCTCACCACCTCCCTTTTGAGGCATTCTTGAAATGCAGGTATATTCTCAAAGCATATCTATTGCAAAAGTGATGACTATATGTTGTAAGAGGAGATATTGCTATAGGTAATGTTTCTCCCTCTTCTACTTGTAGGCACTTGCTTTTGTAATGTTTCAACCTGCCAATACCAATGTGAAGAAGAGTACTAGAATCGATGAATCGGAAGCTTTACTCTCAACAGCATCATCACTGTCTATGTTACAGTTTGATGGTAATTCTATGTGAGAGTTAAATTTTGCTTTGAGTATTTAAATTCAATGAAGGCTAACTGATGAAAATAATTGAACCGCTTCACCTCTGGTTTCTTTTTAGATAACAATGACTGTACGACATGCAACTCTTTCACCTTTTCTTCCCTAGAAGTGAGCCTTGGTCCAACGATCTTGAATTCAAGGTTAATTGGCTTTCCATTTGTTGCTCTATTATGTATGAGGAATTTGCTGTGTATAGAATCTTCAATATTTTTTCGTTGCTCTAACGTTTAAGATTTTCATTTTCCATAGAGAAAGAAGAGATGCCAATGACTTGCCCGCCAACTCCCTTCCGGCCATTATCGAAATGCAGGTATTCTCCAAGCATTATCTATTGCAAAAATGATGACTATATGTTAAAATCTCGTTAGTTTTTGTTCTTGATTTTTTGCATATCTTTATCCTCAATGCTTCTTAATAATAATGGTTTTTTTTTTTACTAGTTATCTGTGAATGGAGTCAAGCAACACTTGGTAAGAAGTGGCTCGAGTGATTGGAAGAAGTGCATGGAGCTAAGCTGGTTGGAAAACCCTTTTGCTTCTTTAAAAATAAATGTCAATGAATTCATCTTGGCCATTCTTGGAGTTCTTTGAGCAGTGGCTTCAATTCTAGTCTTCAGGGCTTTACTTAATTAGTCCAAACTGTTAAGCGGACCTAAATACAAAGGTTCTTCCATGATGTATACGGAGAAGACCTTTGGGATACTATTATGGGATTTACTATTTGCTACATTTGGGTGCTGTAACTACTGTAACGTCATCTTCTTGCATCATATTAAAATCCCTTTTACTCTTATATCCGTAGATGTAAATAACAAAGTCAAATTATGTAAATTTTTGTAAATTTTATTATATTAAAATGTTTGGTATCTATATTTTTCACTCGATTATTTGTCAATGTTATAACTATTAGGTACAACCTATATTCATATTCCAGCTAACAATATTCTAAAATAATGTTCAAACTCACTATATTAATTTCAGTCAATATATCGAAAATCTTATATTGAAATCCATAATCAGCTAACTGCACCAGATGGAAGAATATAGAATGCGTCAAGAATCAGTCAGCATCTCACATCTTTGTCTGTATAAACACAGGGCAATGTAACCTCTGTGTATGTATGCATGCATTCGCGTTTCTGTGAAAGGCAGAGGAGAGGACAGATGCGAGTGTGTATGATAGAACCAAACTCGTTACATCAGGAAGTCAACCTCATCAAAGCAATGCATGACACTAATAGTTTAAATAAGGGACGGAGCTAGTCAATTTTTATTGAGGGGTTAAAGGTTAAAAAAAATAAAAGTTAAAAATTTTTAAAACTAATATATTGAACTTAAGCATTAATAATCAAAAGATTTATAATAAACATTAATTTTATATAACATGTAAATAAAAAAATAAAAAAATTTATAATAGTACTCTAGGAAAATTTTATTCGACGATGGCAATATCTTTTTTAATATAAACAACTAAATTATTTATAAGAAACTTATCATTCATTTTATTTCGAAGTCTTGTCTTTCTCAATATAAACAACTAAAAAATTAATGTAGTCNCGAAGTCTTGTCTTTCTCAATATAAATGACTAAAAAATTAATGTAGTCAACACCCAGTATTTTTATTTTATTATATTAAAGTTTATAATACTAAATATTAAACTATAAAGCATAAAATATAAATAGTTAAATACAATATACAGAATTAATAATTTCTTCTTTTACTCAAGATAATTTTTTTCAACTAAATATAAAATGTAAAGTACATTAAAAACATATACTCAAGATAATTTTTTCTTACATAATCAAAATTAATAAAAAAAATGATATTTGAGTAAATTTTAAACAACAACCAATAATGCAACACTGGAACTTATATTTGAGAATTACATAAACAATAATTTTTTAATTTTTAAAAATTTAAATCATTAAAAATAAAATCCACATAACAGAAAAAAAAAAAACCATGACAAGTAGAAGATATAATCTATATAACAAACAAAAATATGGTTGATGATTCGTAGAAATTTAAAAAAGAAAATCTATAGAAATTTAAAATATATGAGCAAATAGAATATAATTGAAAAAAATAAATAAATATAAATAATAATAATTAAATAAAAACTTTATCTCTTTATAATTTCACAATATAAGGACAAAAAGGAAAAGAGGAAAGATAAGTGGAGAAACTTTAAAAAATTTTAAAAATTGAAGAATTTGAGTAAAATTGAATGGGGCTTGTAAGGTCATTTTATTATTTTTAATTATATTAATTATTCAATAAAAATTATTTTAAAAAATCATTAAAAAAATATATAATATATGAAAAATTTCAAAATTTTTGGGGGGCCATGGTTCCCCCATTACGAAGGGACGCTCCGCCCCTGGTTTAAATGTTGCACTTGAATGGCTTGATAACAAAACTAAAGTCCCCGGACTCAAACAGAACCAACCAAAATGTACATAACAACATGAGAGAAGCTCCTTAGCGCATGCTTGTAAGTTGGAAAGAACCGTATGCATCTTACTTGGAGTTCATTGGGAACAAATCCAGCATCAACAGCAGCAGGGATAGCACCAACTATGCCAAAAAACAAAAGAACCACTAAGTCTAGTATCATGAGAAGTTCAAGACTTACAGAAATGACATCTATATGAAGACGAGACATGACAATGACAACAATAGAATGAGGATTTTATAAGTTCAGCACGGTAGAGTTGTTGAAGCTAACTAGCTGCATCAAGTTTCTCTGCAAGCTTCTCTAGTAGTTTGAAGTTGTCAGCACTTTTCAAACCTGGCCCCCAGTGCCCTTCCCGAATCAGGGTGCTCTGTTTCCTCAGATGACAGCTTTATGTATCTAGATTTACCAGTAGAATCTGGAAGAAAAGTAGGAACGATTGTCAAGACATGGCAAAGACTCAACTTTAGCCCAATAATCCAATCAGCCATAGCAGGTTGATTAGGGTTAGGATTGCATTGGTAATGAACCAGTGCTTTTAGAAACATAAAGATATCCGCAACCTGGAGGGTTTGGATGTAAAGCTTGCCGGTTGTGTCAACAAAACCAACCTCAAGGATTCCATCAACAACAATGAGGAGGTCAGCCATATACGTGGGTGGATGTGAGGTGGGTTAACGGTGCCTGCAGGGTACTCCAAAGTGGCAAAGGAGACTCCGGCCGTTAAGGGCCCTTTTGTAACCTTGACGTTTGGTGCATAGTCAGCATTGAATATACGTAAGAAGTCTGATATGATATCAGGAACACTAGCAGATACCATTGCTGCTAACAAAAACAAACCAATCAACTTAAAAGAAAGTCGATGCCTTGGTTGGTAGCACTACAATTTCTTTTGAAGGTTGAGAAAAGATTATGTTTTTGCTTATACAAATCCTCCTGGAGCAATTACTTATAGGTAATCAGTTGAGAATTCTATGTCATAATTGTCAAAATTGAGAAAACAGTTTCCGATCGGCAACAAGAACATTGTATTTTTCCATTGGCCTGCATTACCTGAATATCTTTTATATTAACAAATAAATATAAAATCTGCTCAAAAAAAATGAAATACCAACTAAAAATCTTAACAAGTCTTCTTAGGACACTCCATAATAAAATATATCTTTTATTTATTTATTTGAAAAATAAAACTCTAATTGGTTCACTCATTTTTGTATGAAGAGTCTTCCAGTTGCTAGATTTCCAAGTCCAAGATTAATACGGAAGCAACACTTTTGCAATTTACATTGCACATTCCTACCAATAAATAATAATAATAATAATAATAATAATAAATATTCGTAAGCATCCTTTCATTGTTTCTTTTGTATTTTTTCATTTGCCCAAAGTTTCTTTAGTTTTATTCTTGATTTTTGCATATCTTTATCCTTAATGCTTCTTTATAACAATGGGTTTTTTGACTACTGATCTATGAATTTTTACTCTGAAAAAATAAAGCTCCCTTTGTCAATTTTCTGTGCACTCAAATAAGAAGATTAGCAACAAGTTATTGGTTCCCAATTGCCTTTGTTAGCAAATTGGTTGCATCTTGTCAGGTACTCTTTGGAATTTCTTCTTCTTCTTACTTGGTTAATGTGACCAATTAATTAAAAATCCTTTTGGTTCTTTAATTTTTTTGGCTGCTATTTGAAGAATAATCATGCCATGTTAAAATTTTTGCAGCGTAACACGTTGTTCTTGATCCTCTTGCCACTGTTACAATTCTTTCTTGACACTTTTCTGGTTGCCATGGCTGCAGCTTGTGGGATTGCATAGTAATCCACACATCCATGTTGGTGTCAAGATTGCTATCTTGGTAGAATTTTCACGCTCCTTTTACCTCTTGGTAATTTCGCAAATCTTCTTCTTGTCTTTATTTTGATAGCTTGCCACCTTGTCGCATTGCTTGCCATTATATAATTCAAGAATGATATTAAGATGCCACTCTGCACATCACGCATGCTGACCCATGTTTGATAGCATATGCCTATCTTCTTGCAACATTTAATTCATTCTTTGCTGCAATTATTTTTGTTCTGGATTCCTTTTCTTGTTGCCTTTGTTATTTTTTTTTTGGCCATAAATCATCTGACTGAATACCTTCCCAATGCTACATCTATGTTTGTCTTTTTTGGCGATTGCGATTACAAAAAGACCAGCACCAAAGATGGGAGGATGAAGAATTGAAGGATATGTTCGTGTAAAGAAGGTTATAATTACAGTCCTAGATTAGACTCTGACCGTTTGGCTTCTTTTACTTGTAATTTCTTGAACGCCAATCATTTTTGCCAGGTTATAGCTCATACTTTGCTTCAGCTTAGTTGTAGATCCATGGCAGAATCAATTTTATACGGGGCAGTCAGTAACATCTTGGCCCTGTTGGCGTCAAGTGCTTGGCAAGATCTTGGTTCAAATTTTGGGTGGAAAAACGAGCTGGAGAAGCTTCGAGGGACTCTCAGGACCATACACACCATCATTCTTGATGCTGAGAAGAAGCAGGAGAGCGACAATATCGTGAAAGAATGGTTAAGTTGGCTGGAAGGCGTTGTCTACGATGCAGACGACTTAGTGGATGAATTTGACTATGAGATCCTGCGCCAGAAGGTACTTGCTCGGCGACAGGTACGCAATTTCTTTTCATCCTCAAACCCTCTAGCATATAGTCTTAAGATGGGTCCAAGAATTAAAGATATTAGAGAGAGACTGGATGCGGTTGCAGCAGATATGGCTATGTTTAACTTGAGGGGCAGAGTCGTAGAACTGGAAGCTAAGAATACTTACAGGGAAACAGGCTCAAAGGAGGAATCGGAAATAATAGGGAGAGAGGAACATAAACAGTCTATTATAGCATCATTATTACAGGAACAAAATGATTATTGTTAGGATAGTCTTGAATTGTGATTTAATTAGGATTGTTTAATTCTAATTAAATTAGTATACCTTATAAATAGTCTTTAAATCTAGTTAGATTAGAATAACAATTCTTAATTCTATTAGGAGAAGATTCCTAATTATTTTAGGATAAGGTTATTGTATTTGATACTATAAAAGGACCCCATGGGTTAAAGAATAATTATCACCTAGATTTAGAGAGAGTGATTTAAGTGTACGTGGGATAAGGGTTATGAGTTTGAGACTGTTCTTGTAATCTCCTGATTTTCTCTTAGTGAATTTTTCTCTATTGCTGTGCCCGTAGACGTAGGTCATCAAAAGACCGAACCACGTAAATTCTTGTGTTATTGTGGGTGTGCTTGATTTCTTCTTTCTTTATTCTATTGATTGGGTTAGATCTTGGGCAATTCTTTAGAGACAATTCCGCAATTTCCCAACAAACTGGTATCAGAGCTTCAAGGTCTTGGATCAATCTGAATCTCGCTATGGCAACTTCGTCGACCAAGTATGAAATTGAAAAATTTAATGGAAGAAACGATTTCAACCTGTGGCGTGTTAAGATGCGCGCATTGCTAGTGCAACAAAGACTGTTGAAGGCACTGAAGGGAAAAGAGCATTTTCCCTCGAATTTATCTGATAGTGAGAAAGATGACCTTATGAAAAAAGCACATAGTGCTATTCTCCTTGCTTTGTCTGATGGGGTGCTAAGAGAAGTCACGGATGAGGAATCTGCTGCTGCAGTGTGGTTTAAACTCGAAAGTATTTATATGACCAAGTCCCTAACGAATCGGCTTTATATGAAGCAACAATTGTATACTCTCAAGATGAGTGAAGGTACGTCCGTTAATACCCACATTGATGAATTTAATAGAGTTATTCTTGTTTTAAAGAATATCGATGTTAAAATTGAGGATGAGGACTTAGCCCTAATTCTTTTATGTTCTTTGCCTCCATCGTATGAAAATTTCGTGGATACTATGCTTTACGGCCGAGACACTCTCACTTTCGAGGATGTAAGGGCATCTTTAAATTCCAAGGAATTAAAGAAGAAAGTTGGTGGTATTCGGAATGAAAATCAAGCAGAAGGTTTGGTTGTAAATAGAGGTAGAGGTAAAGAGAAAGGCTTAGACAGAAAAGGTAAATCTAGAGCAAAAGGGAAAACTTGCTGGAATTGTGGTCAGAAAGGGCATTTTCGTCAAGACTGTATCAAATTCAAGGATGATGAAAAGTTTAATAAGTCTGAGAATACTGCAAACGTGGTTGGAGATGACTTTGATACTTTTGAGGAAACTGATAATGTTCTTGCAATTACTAATTGTAACCTGATGGATACATGGATCTTGGATTCGGCTTGTTGCTTTCATATATGTCCTAGGCGTGATTGGTTTACAACTTATCAATCTGTTAATATGGGCACTGTACAATTAGGAGATGATTTCTCTCTCTCAGTTGTTGGAATTGGCACAATTAGAATCAAGATGTTTGATGGTATGGTAAGAACACTTGAGGTAAAACATGTCCCTGACATGAAAAAGAATTTAATATCCTTGAGTTTGTTAGATAAGAAGGGCTACAAATATAGTGGCCAAGATGGTGTCTTGAATGTATCTAAAGGAGCCTTAACTATCATGAAGGGCAAGTTATCCGGTGACCTTTATTGTCTAGTGGGAAACACGGTCATTGAAACTGTTTCTGTGGTCTCATCTAATGATCCTGAAGATGATGTAACACGTTTATGGAATATGAGATTTGGTCATATGAGCGAGAGAGGGATTAGAAAACTAAGTAAGCATAGTTTGCTGTGTGGTCAAAAGAGTGGAAAGCTAGATTTCTGTGAGCAACATAGAGTGAAATTTAGCACTAAAACTCATCAAACCAGGGGTACAGTAAACTACATCTATTTAGATTTGTGGGATCCTTCTCCGGTGGTATCAAAAGGTGGATCATTATACATGTGGATCTTTATTGATGATTTTTCAAGAAAGGTGTGGACGTATCTTCTAAAGGCTATGAGTGAAGTGTTAACCACCTTTTTGCATTGGAAGGTATTGATCGAGAAGCAGACTAAGAAAAGGATCGAGAGCTTTCGAACAAACAAAGGTTTGAAATTTTGCAAATGTGAGTTTGGTCTATTCTACAAGAATGAGAAAATCGTTAGACATCGCACTGTCGACAAAACACCATATCAAAACGATATTGTAGAATTGATGAAGAAAACACTTTTGGAGAGAGCAAAATACGTGTTCTCAAATGTTGGCCTAACCAAAGTATTTTGGACAGAAGCTATCAACAAGGCTTGTTACTTGGTAAATCGGTCTCCATCAACTGCAATTGAATTTAAGACTCCCAAGGAAGTTTGGTCTGGTAAGCCTGCTGATTATTTTATATTGAGAGTATTTGGTTGTCCTGTTCATGTTCATGTGAGTGATGGTAAACTTGAGTTGAGGGCGACAGAGTGCATATTCCTAGGCTATGCATATGGGGTGAAGGGTTATTGGTTGTGGTGTACTGATTGTAAGTTCCCCAAGTTTATGGTGAGTCGGGATGTTACCTTTGACAAGTCTGCATTACTTTGTGGGATAAAGTCTAGAATTGCAAACACATCAGACCAAGAAGTTGGCAAGCAGGTGGAGCTTGAAATCAATGCTCTTGTGACAGTGCGAGATGATAGTGAAATCCAGAAAGAATTGCAAGAGGTACAAGAATTGGTATCTCAACGAAGCATTACTTGTATTGATGGTGATTTTGATTCTTATGTTTTATTTGTGGAAGTAGAGATTGAAGAGCCTTACTTTTATCATGAGAAAATTATATATGTCGAGTCTTCTAAGAAGATTGAGTCTCTACACTGGGATCAAACATGGGAGCTTGTGAAAACACCTAAAGTTACTATTGAAGTTGGCTTAGTGTGTGAAGGAGGTGCAAACATTAGTCGTAATGTGGTTGGCTTCTCCAAATCAGATTTTGCTGGTGATCTAGATAGTAGAAGATCTCAAACGGGGTATGTGTTCACTCTCTCAGGATCTGCAATCAGTTGGAAAGCAGTTCTTCAATCAACCTTTGCTTTGTCTACAACTGAAGCTGAATATATGGCTGTGACCGAGGCAGTGAAGGAGGCTTTGTGGCTTAAAGGCTTGGTTAGTGATCTTGGTTTTGAACAAACACAAACAGTTGTGTTTTGTGATAGTCAAAGTGCTATACATTTGACTAAAAATCAGATGTTTCATGAGAGAACCAAACACATCCAAGTCAAGTGTAACTTCGTTCGAGAGATTATTTCTAAAGGTGAGATTGTAGTAAAGAAAATAGCTACAGATGAAAATCCGGCAGATATGCTAACTAAGTCAGTTTCTGGGATAAAGTTCAAGCATTGCTTGGACTTGATCGGTGTTCGTAGTGCTTGAGGCCCATTGGGGCAGTGGCGGTGTCGACAGAGATTGGTTCGTAAGGTGGAGCTTGGTGAATTCAAGCCTAAGGTGGAGATTTGTTAGGATAGTCTTGAATTGTGATTTAATTAGGATTGTTTAATTCTAATTAAATTAGTTTACCTTATAAATAGTCTTTAAATTTAGTTAGATTAGAATAACAATTTTTAATTCTATTAGGATAAG
Organism: Theobroma cacao; assembly: GCF_000208745.1. Taxonomy (NCBI): domain Eukaryota; kingdom Viridiplantae; phylum Streptophyta; class Magnoliopsida; order Malvales; family Malvaceae; genus Theobroma; species Theobroma cacao. The sequence goes on from NC_030856.1 coordinate 2,808,095, forward strand.
ATTCCTAATTAAATTAGGATAAGGTTATTGTATTTGATACTATAAAAGGACCCTATGGGTTAAAGAATAATTATCACCTAGATTTAGAGAGAGTGATTTAGGTGTACGTGGGATAAGGATTATGAGTTTGAGACTGTTCTTATAATCTCCTGATTTTTCTCTTAGTGATTTTTTCTCTGTTGTTGTGCCCGTGGACGTAGGTCATCAAAGGACCGAACCACGTAAATTCTTGTGTTCTTGTGGGTGTGCTTGATTTCCTTTCTTTCTTTATTCTATTGATTGGGTTAAATCTTGGGCAATTCTTTAGAGACAATTCCGCAATTTCCCAACAATTATCATGGTTCTATTGTTGTTATTGTTGGGTTTGGAGGATTGGGAAAAACGTCACTCGCCCAGTTGGTATTTAAGGATGCAAAAGTGGAAAAGTTCTTTGATCGACGGATATGGGTGAATGTTCATGAAGAATTTGATGTGTGTAAAATTTTTAACAAAATCTTGAGGTCCCTAGGAGGTAGTGAAGTGGATGAATTGGATCTAGATCTAGTCCGAAGACAGCTTGAAAAAGTTTTAAAAGGGCTGAAATATTTACTTGTCTTGGATGATTTGTGGAAGGAAGATATAGGCTGGGATAATTTTACTAAGTATATGGTGTTTGGTTCTCCGAAAAGCAAAATCCTTGTGACAACTCGTAATAAGGATGTTGCTTCTAATATGGGAGTTAAGCATCCTTACATTTTAAAAAGTCTGAACGAGGATCACTCTTGGGCCTTATTTGAGCAAGTGACTTTTAAAGGACAACCTCAAATTGATACAGAGCTTACAGTAATTGCAAAAGATATTACACGAAGATGCAAAGGAGTTCCACTTGCTATCAAATCTTTGGGAGGCTTGATGAGACAAAAGCCTAAAGAATACTGGTTTTCTGTTCAAGAAAATGAAATCTGGAAGCTTTTTAAGGAAAAAGACATTGTTTTATCAGTGCTAAGATTGAGTTACATTCATCTACCAAGGCATTTAAAGCAGTGTTTTTCTTTTTGTTCAATTTTTCCAAAAGATTTCAAGATGTCTAAAGATCTATTGATCAAGTCATGGCGAGCACAAGGTTACATCCAAGGCATGGGTGAGAAAGACTTTAATGAATTATTGTCAAAATCATTTTTTCAAGAAGAAGAAAAAGATGACTATGGCAATATTATTAGTTGTCAAATGCATGGCCTTATACATGATCTTGCATTATCAGTTGCTGAAAGTAGTTTTTATTTGATGAAAGATGAGCATGCAGAAGTTCCAAGAGGAGTCCGTCATGTCTTACTAGAAAAGTTTTCAAAAGAAGTTGTTCTAGCATTGTCAAAAACAAAGGGGATAAGGACTATTAATTTTAGGTATGAGTTTATCGGGGATTTATTCCTTCTAAATGTTATTTTTAAAAGCTTCAGTTGTTTACGTATGTTGAATTTGAGTTGTATGAACATTGACATTTTGCCAAATTCAATTAGTAAATTAAAGCACTTGAGATACTTGGATCTTTCTGGTAATGGTAGATTGGCAGTGCTCCCAAATGCAGTAACTAAATTACATACTTTGCAAACTCTGTTACTCTATAGTTGCAAGAGTCTTAAAGAGTTACCAAGGGATACATGGCAATTGATTAGTTTGGAATATCTCGGTATTGATGGTTGCGATGACCTAAAGTGCTTGCCAAAAGGGTTAGGGAAATTGACTTCGCTACAAAGATTGCAAAGGTTTATTGTGAACAGTGTTAAAAAAGGTTTTTCAGGTGCAGCCACGTTGAATGAGTTGAGGGACCTTAATGACCTTGGAAACTACTTAAGCATTGAGAACTTAGACATGGTGAGGAATGTGGAATTAGAATCTATGGAAACGAACTTAAAGGGAAAGAAACGGCTTCAGTCTTTGCAATTAGGGTGGAAGGACAGTGCAAGTAGGGACTATAGAAAGGATGAGTTGTTGTTGGATAATCTTCAGCCACACCATTATTTGAAAGAGCTGTCAGTATACGGGTATGAAGGAGCTAAGTTTTCGAGGTGGCTATCTTACTTGAAAAATTTAGTCAAAATTCATATATACAAGAGTTGGAATTTCCAGCACGTGGTAACATTGCCACCCTTGGATGAGCTTTCATCTCTCCAGTCTATTACTCTTGAGGATTTGCCTCTTTTAGAACATGTGGCAGATGGCATGGGAGACCACCCTTCTTTTCCTTCACATTGTTTCCAATCGCTTCAGCAACTTGAGATCCGAAACTGTCCCAAGCTCAATGGTTGGTGGAGGACAAGGAATGAGAACCAAGGATCAACTGCTGAGCTGCCTTGGTTTCCTTGCCTTTCCAAGTTAAAAATTATCAATTGCCCAAAGTTAACTTCCATGCCGCTCTTTCCATCTGTCGACCAAGAGTTGAGTTTGGAACATACTAGTATAAGGCCTTTGCGACAAACATTGAAGATGAAGATTACCAAGTCTTGCGTGACATCAGAAGCATCATCATCAGGAAGCACTTGTTCAACTGCATTTCCTCTGTCCAATTTGAAGTGTCTGACTCTTGCTGCCGTTAATGACGTTAATGATTTAGAAGCTCTGTCAGAGGAGTTTCTGCAAAATCTCACTTTTCTTACGTGCTTAACATTTAAAGATTGCGATAAATTGGAATTGCTGTTGCCGCAAAAGATGAACTGCCTCACCTCTTTACAAGAATTGTGGGTTGAAAATTGCTCAAATCTGAGGGCTTTGCTGGACTGGATACCCCGTCTCACTTCCCTCCACACACTTACAATTAGCAAGGACTCTGACTTACAGCACTTGCCAGAAGGGATGCGTCGGCTTACCTCTCTACGTGAATTATGGGTTGTCGAATGCTCTAATCTGAGATCTTTTCCGGATTGGATACTCGATCTCACTTCCCTTACCACACTTAAAATTTGGGATTGCCGTAAATTTCAGAGCTTGCCAGACGGGATGAATCGCCTTACCTCTTTGAAACATTTGTCAATTAAGGAATGTCCCCAGTTCTTGGATAGACATGCAGAGGAGATCAGAATATGGCCTGACCCTGCTTGTATCCCGTCTATTGAAATTGATGAGCTATGGATTCAATGATGATGACGTAACCATATTTCTTTCACCTCTGTTTGTAGTTTTTGTTCTTGATTTTTTGCATATCTTTATCCTCAATGCTTGCTTATAAAAATGGTTTTATTTGTACTGGTTATCTGTGAATGTAGGCAAACAAAACTTACTAAGTAGTGGTTTGAGTGATTGGGAGAAGTGCTGTAGCTGAGCTGGTTGGAAAACCTCTTTGCTTCTTTCAAAATGAATGTCAATGGATACATCTTGGCCATTCTTGGAGGTCTTTGAGTAGTGGCTTCAATTCTAGTCTTCAGGCCTTTACTGAATCAGTCCAAACTGTTAAGGGGACCTAAATCCAGAGGTTCTTCCATAATATATATGGAGAAGACTTGTGGAGGATTCAATTTTTGCTAGTCTTTATATCCTGGAATTATCAAATGGCAATGGTGGCTTAATGACTCTGTCTAACGGTTTTGATGCAGGTGGTTGTTTATTTTCGTTGGGCTGATGCAGCTTGCGGTATTGATTTTCATTGCTATGATGCAGCTTGCCGTCCCTTGCTTTGTGTTGAAGTCTATTATGCTATTAATGAAACTCAACATGATTACTACATTTGGTTTTGATGCGGGTTGTTGTTTTGGTTGTTTATTTTCACTGGGCTGATGCAGCTTGCCGTATTGATTTTCATTGCTATGATGCAGCTTGCCGTCCCTTGCTTTGTGTTGATGCCTATTATGCAATTAATGAAACTCAACATGATTACTGCATATGGTTTTGATGCAGATGGTTGCCTTGGTAGGTGTGATGCAGCTTGTGGTATTGATTTTCCCTTGCTATGATGCAGCTTGTGGTATTGATTTTCCCTTGCTATGATGCAGCTTGGCGCCCCTTGCTTGTGTGTTGATATGGTTTATGGTTCATGCGTATTATGTTTTGCAGGGATTTAGGTTGCAGACCCAGGTGTAACTATTTTCTACTTTGATAGGAACTTTTGATTTGAAGCGGTATATGTAATTGACAGTCATGTAGGTGTTGATTTTGCTGCAGACAGATCCACCTTCAGGCTGGTTGGCCCCAGCTTTATTTACCCATTTGGGATATTATTATTATAATATATATATATATATATATATATAATTATATATATATAAAGTCTTATCATTAAATTAATTTATCCATTTAAAAATCTTGATTTAAATTTATAAGAATAGTCGTAAAAGTTCATTAAATTAAAGTAAAAATTGTTAAAATATTGAGATAAATGTGTAAGAGTTTTTCTTGAAACAAACATTGTTAAGATATTTATGTAAATAGGTAAGAGTTATGAACAAGTCATTCAAGACAAAATATACAAATTCTTAGAGAAAATTAATCATTTGTGTTTATATTTTTCAGAAAAACATTTAACTATTTATGAATTTTAATTTATAAATATATAATAATATAAAATAAATTGAATTATAATAAAAATTAGCCAAGGACAAATCTTGATGTAAATTTATAAAGATAAATATAAAAAAATCATGAAGGTGAAATAAGTATTGTTACAATATTAATGTAAATATGTGAAAATTATCGTATAAAAGTAAATTAAAAAAAATAAACATAACTTTTTGTAAAATTCATCATTTTCATTCATATTTTCGACATAAAAATATTTAACCATTTATAAATTTAAATTTATAAATGAAAAATTAAAAAATAATTAAAAATTAATTATAAAAAATTATAAATATATATTTTAAATTTTATATATATAATAATAAAAAATTAAAATTACAATCACCATCACCTACCGCTATCTTAATTCTGTCATTGTTTATTTTCTTTGAGATTATATTAAAAAGCGAAAGAAGACACTTTTGTTTTGGATTATTGCATACAATAACTTTATAATGAGCAAATTGTGAGAAATGGTTTTTTTATAAACCCAATTCAAAAATCACTTATTATAATTTTAACTATTTTTAGATGTTTTTTACATAACTTGATAACAATGCTCTTTAAACAATTTTAGATAAATTAAAATAGCTTTAATTTTCTCTATCTCGCTATTCAGATAAAAATTTTAAAATTAAATATTGATTTCTCTCTCTTTTTAAAACTGTCTATCTNTTAAAATTTATTTATTTTTTAAATGTTTTATTAATTTTTTTAAAAATAAATAAATGATAAAATTATAAACATTCATTAGAATTTTAATAGTTTATATATAAAACTAAAAGATTCGTTTCATTCTAAACTCTCTCTCTCTCTCTCTCTCTCTCTATATATATATATATGTATTTAATTATAAAAAACTCTTTTTTGTTTTACTAAAGTGTGCTTTTAATTGATACATAAATAAGGTGAATTTCACAGAAAAATCAATAATATTGACCACACTGTAGCCCTTAGATTTTGAGGGTTTTATTTCAGCCATTGATGAAGAAAAAAAATTACAAACCTGTTAACTTAAAAGCAACAGGTTTATCTAAAACCCAAGAAAAACCAACTTAGGAAAAAAATTAAATCAAAAAAAATTGAGAGAGACATGAGAGAGATACCGATCAACATGTGTCAACCAAGAGCTATGGCGGAATCAATTTTATACGGTGCAGTAAGTAACATCTTGTCCCTGTTGGCGTCAATTGCTGGGCAAGATCTTGGCTTGAATTTCGGGCAGAAAAAGGAGCTGGAGAATCTTCGAGGGACTCTCACCACCATTCACGCCGTCCTTCTGGATGCTGAGGAGAAGCAGAAGAGCGATCTTGCCGTGAAAGAATGGATAAGTTGGCTGGAAGACGTTGTCTACGATGTAGACGACTTACTCGACGAATTCCACTATGAGATCCTGCGCCAGAAGACGCTTGCTCGGAGACAGGTACGCAAGTTCTTTTCATCCTCAAACCCTCTAGCATTTGGTCTTAAGATGGGTCGAAGACTTAAGGAGACTAGAGAGAGGCTAGACGCGGTTGCAGCAGATATTTCTAAGTTTAACTTGAGTTCAAGAGTTGCAGCAGATGTGATACCTAAGAATATTGATAGGGACACTGCCTCAAAGGTGAGATCGCAAATAATAGGGAGAGAGAAAAATAAAGAGCACATCGTAGAAATTTTGTTGCACTGTCGAAAATCAATTCTTGTTATTGCTGGAACTGAAGGTGTAGGAAAGACCTCGCTCGTCCAATTAGTGTTCAATGATGCAAAAATAAAATGCTTCTTCAATGCACGGATATGGGTACGTGTTTCTGAAGAATTTGATGTGTCCATAATTTTTAAGAAAATGTTGAAGTCTCTTCAAGTAGATTGTAAAGTGGATGATTTGGATCTACGACAACTACAAATACAACTTCATAATAATTTAAAAGGGAAGAGATTATTGCTTGTGTTGGATGATGTGCGGAACAAAGACCATATAAAGTGGGGTAAGTTTTCACAATATATGGTGTTTGGTGCTGACGGAAGCAAAATTCTTGCAACAACTCGCAGTGAGAGGGTTGCAGCTACTATGGGAGTCAACTTTCCTTATCATTTACTAGGTCTCAATGAGGATCAATCTTGGGCTTTGTTTGAGCATGTGGTATTTAAAGGACAAGGCCAAATTGATTCAAATCTTAGAGTAATTGGAAGGGATGTCGTAAGAAGATGCAAAGGAATTCCTCTTGCTATCAAATGTTTGGGAGGTTTAATGAGACAAAAGATTAATGAAGAACATTGGTCGTTTGTCCAAAAAAATCAAATCTGGAAGTTACTTACTGATAGTAGTGTTTTCTTGATTTTAAGATTGAGTTACATTCAGTTACCAGATCATTTAAAACAATGTTTTGCTTTTTGTTCGATTTTTCCAAAAGACTTCAAAATATCTAAAGACAAGTTGATCCATTTGTGGCGGGCGCAGGGTTACTTTCAAGTACGGATTGAAAATGAGAATATACAAGACATTGGTGATGAATACTTCAATGATTTACTATCAAGATCATTTTTTCAAGAGGAGGAAAATGATGCATATGGGAATATTGTTAGTTGTAAAATGCATGATCTTATCCATGATTTTGCATCATCTGTTGCAAGTCGTAGTTTTTATTGGATGAAAGATGACAAAGAAGATATTCCAAGAAGTGCCCGTTACGTGTCACTAGAAAAAAATTCCAAAAAAGTTGCTTTGACTTTGTCGAAAACAAAGGGGATAAGGACTATGTTTTTTCGAACAGATGTTTACGAGGATTTATTCATTCGAAATGCAACTTTTTTGTGCTTCAATTGTTTACGTATGTTGAATTTGAGTCAGATGGGTATTGAAATCTTACCAAATTCAATTGGTAACTTGAAGCACTTGAGATACCTTGATCTTTCTTGTAATGATATGATGAAAGTGCTCCCAAATGGTATAGTCAAATTGCACAATTTGCAAACTTTATTACTTTGTTCTTGCAGCAGACTTAAAGAGTTACCAGGAGATATACAACAGCTGATTAGTTTGGAATATCTCGATATTGATGATTGCTATGAGCTAAAGTGCTTGCCGAAAGGGGTAGGGGAATTGACTTCGCTGCAAAGACTGGACAGATTTATTGTGAACAGTAGTGTTGAAAAGAGTTTCTCAACTGCAGCCACGTTGAATGAGTTGAGGGACCTAAATGACCTTGGAAACTGCTTACGTTTTGAAAACTTAGACAAGGTGAGGAATGTGGAATTAGAATCTAATGAGGCAAATTTGAAGGAAAAGAAACGGATTCGGTCTTTGCGATTACATTGGGACCCCCGTGCAAGAAGGCACATTGAAAAGGATAAGTTGTTGTTGGATAATCTTAGGCCACACCCGAATTTGAAAGAGCTGGTGGTACACGGGTATGAAGGAGCAATGTTTTCGAGTTGGCTATCTTCCTTGAATAATTTAGTCGAACTTGATATAGACTATTGTTGGAATTGCCAATACCTGCCACCCTTGGATCATCTTTCATCTCTCAAGTCTCTTATTCTTCAGCGGTTCAATGTTTTAGAATATATGACAGATTCTTTCTCCTTGCCTTGTTCCACACCAAGAACATCATTCTTCCCATCACTTAAGAAACTTGAGATCCGAGAGTGTCCTAAATTCAAAGGATGGTGGTGGACAACGACTAAGAACCAAGGATCAACCGCTGAGCAGCCTTGCTTTCCTTGCCTTTCCAAGTTAGAAATCCGCGCCTGTCCAAAGTTAACCTCCATGCCGCCGTTTCCATCTCTCGACCAAGATTTGACTTTGATTGGAACTAGTATAAGGGTTTTGCAAGAAACATTGAAGATGAAGCCGACCGAGGCTAGCATGACATCAGAAGCATCATTATCATCAGTGACCCTTCCCCTCTCCAATTTGAAGTCTCTGACTCTTATTGACATTAAAGATCTAGACGCTCTGTCAGAAAAGTTTCTACAAAATATCACTTCTCTTGCGCACTTAACATTAAAAGACTGCCCGAATTTGGAATCGCTGCTGCCACAAAATATGAACTGCCTCGCCACTTTACAAGAATTGTCGGTTATCAATTGCCCTTTACAGGAAGCGAGCCTTGGTCTAACAATCTTGAATTCAAGGTTAACTGTCTTTTCCTTTATTGCTCAATTATATATGAGGAATTTGCTGTGTATACAATTTCCAATATTTTTTCATTGCTCTAATGTTTAAGGTTTTCATTTTCCATAGAAAAAGAAGAGATGGCAATGACTTGTGCCAACTCCCTTCCGGCCACAATTGAAATGCAGGTATTCTCAAAGCATTAGCTATTGCAAAAATGATGACTATATGTGAAAGGTTCTTTAGTTTTTTGTTCTTGATTTTTTGCACATCTTTTTCCTCAATGCTTGCTTGTAACAACGGTTTTTTGACTAGTTATCTGTGAATGGAGGCAAGCAACATTTGCTAAGTAGTGGCTCAAGCGAATGGGAAACGTGCCCGGAGCTAAGCTGGTTGGGAAACCCCTTGGCATTCTTTCAAAATCAATGTCAATGGATCCATCTTGCCGTTTCCTGGATGTGTTTTGAGCAGTGACTTCAATTCTAGTCTGTAGGCCTTTACTTAATTAAAGCAAACTGATTAGCAGACCTTAATACAAAGGTTCTTCCATGATATATATGGAGAAGATTATTGTCAGTATTTTATTATGTTGAGTTGTTCGCTGGCTGCTTATCATAAAATTTGATTTGCTTTCGTACCTACATTTTTTTATAGGTTATTTCTTAAAGGTTTGGCTTTTTCACAAGATAATATTGAAGAATTACCTTAAACCTTTTGGATAATATTCAAGGATTATCTATTTGTTACATTTTTTGTACTGCTAAAATCTCTTATACTCTCGCTTAAACCGAATTGCGTAAGTTTTTTGTGTTTTTATTATATTTGATTGTATACTTTGTTAGTTTACGTATTTATACATATTGGTTTATTCCAAAATACATCAAGTAAAACTAAAATATATATATATTTCAATTTTAATCAATTAAGAAAGATGATTAAATCGAAATTACTCATTTCCATGACAAGTGCTATTAATTAAAAATATTTTCTATTTAAAATTTGCCAGTAATTATAAATATTTTGTTTTGAAAAAAAATAAACACAAAAAGTTTGAGCCAAAATTTTCCAGCTCGAGAGTCCCTGGAAGATTCTCCAGCTCGTTTTTCCACCCAAAATTTGATCCAAATCTTGGATTGTTTTTGTTATATTCAACCTGTTCTGCAAACAGAAGGCACAAATTTAGTCATATGGACCAAAATTTACATGGTAAAATGCCATTGAGGAAAAACATTCAGGCATCTTGAAGAATGCAGTATGAGAAAAGACTGACAGGCAAATATTAACTCAAAAGCTAGGCTTAAAAAGGTGTGCTGCATTTCATTTTTCTTTAGCATCAAATATATTATCAGATAAGTTTAAAAAAAGATAGTGAACAAGGACATAACTCACATCTAAGAGTTTTCACATATACTCTATGCCAGGCATTTGAAAATTTAGTGCTAAACAGGAGAATAAGTTTTCTTTTCCAATGAAATTAAGCAGATGAAACACATCAGATAATATAAAATTACAGTTCCCAAGGCACCACTCATGTCAACAGAAGCAAATTCATATGAAAACGCTGGAAAATAAATTGAGATAGTCAGCCAACCTAATTATTTAGCATTACAATCAGAACAAGAGATGTAGGTGAAGCTTGTATGGAGAGGTACGAAAGGCAACTTGTGACAAGTATATTTTACCAACCCATTTGAATGGTGGGACAAAAGGAAAAGTAAGAAAAATCCATGGCACCCAGATTTTAAGCGCAAAGATACTGGTGAAGCTCTCTGGTTGAGTCCCAATGATCCTCCTTGGATCAAAAAGCAACTTGAACTGCTTGATTCGAAATTGGCCGAAGGCCTAGGCGATCATGTAAATTCTCGTCATCGTGTATCTGAATGGGTGTATGATGAGTAGGTTAAATCTGCAAGACTTGAAGAAGAGCGGGAGCAGGTAGTACTAGTGGAGGTTCACTACAGCACAGCTACAAACCTATAGCATCAGCCAAACGTTAAGAAGTAATAGTTTTAACCTTAGCCATCAAATGAAGGACAGTGAAGGGGATTAAGGTAATTGTACAGCTAGAGCAATGTGTATGACTAGTTATGTGGTAATTCTGATAATGTGCAGCACTTATGATTACTAGTTTCCTTTGGTTGAAATGTATTCTTGTGGTAAGTGTTGTATTAAGTTTATTTCAATAGACCAAAACTTCTGTTAAGACAAGTACCAGGTACAGATGAAATCTTAATGCACTTTTGCATCATTCCTTCAATAAATAAATAAATCTTGAACTATGCTAAACGATATTGCAGAAATGAAAAGACACATGCATATTGAGATCACTGGCAGTTTTGAAAACATGATAGTTGCACCAAACCCATAACAGTTTGTGAGGAACACCCATAGAAGTATGTCCAAATAAATGCACGGATTAATGCTTAACTGGGTGGTGATTGACATGTAGCAACTTAAAGCAAACAAATTTCAAGAAAAATCTGTACGGAAAACTCAAAAGCAGCATAAAGTACCCTAAGAATCACAATATGATGTAACGTCATTCTTTATTTGCTAGTCAAGCAAGAAGATTGCAACACAGTTGGGAGCCTCAGTGCATGAGAGCTCTGTTTTCATGCTAAGCCCAGTTGAGATGAAGCAGAAACTTAAGTGTCGCCATCTTCTAAAGACCTCAAATTCAAAAATTCAAGCCACTCCTGCCCCCCATTACAGTAATGTGCCCATCAATGTTCAGATAAAGATAACAAAGACCAAATGCTGGAGGATTCGAGGATGAAAAGAACTTGCATACCTTCTGGCGCAGTAGGTCATCTGCATCGTAGACAACGTGTTCCAGCCGACTTATCCAGTTCTTCACGGCAGGGCTGCTCTCCTGCTTCTCCTCCGGACGGCGTGTAGGTGGTGAGAGTCTCTTGAAGCTTCTCCAGCTCCTTTTTCAGCCCGAAAAGCCCTTGCCCAGCAAGCGACAACAACTTACAAAAGGACTAATCAATACTGTATCATCGTTTCATTACCCAGTAATCCTTAGACCAAGGCAGAGGCGGAGGGAGGGGCTAGTAGGACCTCAAGTTTTAAAATTTCATAATTTTATATTTATATTTTAAAAATTTTATAATTTCATGTTTTCCAATATTAAATTTTTTATTTTCACTTTCTGGGCATAAAATTTGGACTTTACTACCGAACCAAATAGAGTTTTTTATTTTAGAAAAATTTTATATATGATTGTTAAAATCTTAATTTCAAGATCAACATTATATTACTTGATTGCATATTAATATATGTTGTTTTATTGTATGTTGAAATTTTTGTTTCTAAATTTTAAATTGTTATATAGAATTCAAAAATATAAATTTTATTTATTTATTTATTAACATAAAATCAAGGTAGAGCATTTTTTTTTTTTATCATAGCATAGGTATTCAAGTAATGCAGGCCATGATATAACAAGAAGGGCCAATGGAGAATACATTGATCTTGTTGCCTATGAATTTTATCATATATATTATATTCCCAATTTTGATAATTTTGACATGCAATTGCAAAAAATCATACACCAATATAATTAACCATGGCATCAACTTTCTTCAAGTTGCTTAGTGTGTTTTTGTTAGCAGCAATGGTATTTGCTAGATTTTTAGATAAACATTAATTTATTAATACACATATAACAAAGGGCAAGTTGGGTTAATTTTTTTTTAAAAAAAAAGCATAATATACAAAAATCTTTTAAAATATTTTAAAAAATTTAAATAATCTTTTATATTTTTATTTTGTTCAATCAATTTTATATATTTTTATTTTAAATCAAATAAGTTTTTATACTTTTTATTTTTAATCGAATAAATATTTAATTAAAATATTATTTATTATTTTATGTCATGTGAATCTAACGTGATATGTTAAAATATTATAATTGATTATAATGTGACATACTGATATATCATAATTAATCATGATATAACATATTAATTTGATATAATAATATAATTATGTGATATTTTTTACTTTTCACATCAATATCATATAGATATAAAATGACAAGTAATACTTTTATTAGTGATAATTAATTAATAATTAATTATAAAAATTTATTGAATCTCAAATAAAAACACAAAACTTAATTCAATATAATAAAAAAATTATTAAATATTTTTAAATAATTTAAGAGCTTCTTTTATTTGATCATCTTGCAAAAAAAAAAAAAAAGAAAGGACGTATTGAATTTTACAGACAGAATCTTTGATCCAGCATCAACTTTGCCCCTACTATCCGATGTGGCAGAATTTAAGAGAACAGCTCTCCTATTTTTCCGCATTTTAAGCCTGCTTTTACCAGCAGCAGATCGTGGCCTGCAGTAAAAATTTTAAAATATATATAAAAAAAGGGGAAACCCCCGGATAAAACGCAGGAGAGTTAAGTAGTTCACGACTTGGCTCGCCTCTCACTATTTTTTTTAACACTCGAAAAAAGGCTAATTTTCCATTGCCAGATCTCTTGCTATTAAAATTTTTCTCTTCGAAATCTGATTTGGATTGGTTCATCGCAGCCATGATTTCTTCAAGCAAGATCAAGTCCGTCGATTTTTACAGGTTCAGATCGATCTCCCTTTTCTCTTTCGAAATTTTCGTGGATCTAAAGCATTTGATAGGAAAAAAGGAACAAATGAAAACCGTTTGCTGCTGGCATTGCATTATATCCGTTTGAATCATTTTGGTGATTTTTTTTTGTTTGATTGCGAAAATTTGGATGGTAAATTTGTTGAATGAGCTGAATTTGTTATTGAGGTTTAAGGACATATACGTGACCGAGTCACCTACTGAATTTCTTAGTTAAAGTTATATTTTTTTTTTGGTTAGAATTTCTGTTGTGTGGTTAAGGAAATGTTATAAGGATTATCCTGTTTTTGTCGATTATGCTTTCCTTTTTTATACAGGAAAATCCCGAGAGATTTGACAGAGGCGTCGTTATCCGGTGCGGGGTTATCTATAGTAGCAGCACTAGCCATGATGTTTTTATTTGGAATGGTAGGCAGCCTTGCTATTTACTCCAATTTTGATTTGATACGATGTGCTTGGCGTTTAGGTTGATACTTCATCCCAAACAGCATTTCTCCAACATCTTTTTGTCTTATTATTTGTTGCTAATTCTTTGTCCTTTCTCTGATGATACTTATCAGATTCATCGTAGTTTATAAGTTAAGCTGCTGCCTTGCTATGAACCAACTGTGATACATGACATTGATTTTGCAGGAATTGAGCAATTATTTAACAGTCAGCACCTCTACATCAGTTATTGTTGACAAGAGTTCTGATGGTGAATTTTTACGCATTGATTTTAACATCAGGTGCGTTTTTTCTGTAGCAATGCTACTATTTGACCTTCTCAGTTGGTTGAAAGCTTTTTGGTATTTAATGCTTAGCCTTTATGTGGCAATGTCTTAGATACGATCTTGAATTATGAGCTGTTTTTGTCACGTATCATCCTTGTGTCATTTATTAGGGACATTAAAAATAGGTTAGTTATCTTTTGTTCTGTAAAAGTTAGCCTTGAACTTTTGTTGGCATCATTTTTTGCCATAGTCTTTGTCTCTTCATGTATTAATAAGTGAAAAAAAATAGGGCATAGCTTGAGTATATCTAAGTTTGTGCATCCTGTATATGAACTTGTGCATTAACATGGATGAGTCTTGGTATGGATTCTGATATTAGCTGTTTGTTGCTAATATGATTGAAGGTCCAGTTGAACTTATGTCAAATCAGAGGCAGAGGGCTTGTTTTTGTGTAGATTGAGCATGTGGTTATATGGGTTATCACTGCTTATCTATATTTGTACATTGATGGACACATTACTGTAATGGGCAGGATTGGCTTGAAATTTTTGAATTTGGGGTCTTGAGAAGATGACGATACTTAAGTTTCTACTCTATCTCATATTTATTCTCAATTGAGCTTAGCATGAAGAGAGAGCTTTCATGTACTGAGGCTTCAAACTGTGTTCCAATATTCTTGCTTGACTAGTAAATAAAGAATGAGATTTCACTGTATTGTGACTCTTAGGGTGCCTTATGCTACTTTTGAGTTTTCCATACAAATTTTTTTCAAACTGTTTGAGTTATGTTGCTACATGTCAATTACCACCCGGTTAAGCATTAATCCAAGCATTTATTTGGACATACTTTTATGGGTTTTCTGCAAAACTGTCATAGGTTCGGTGGAACTCTCTTTCTTGCTAAACTGTCAGTGATCTCAATATGCATGTTTCTCTTCATTCCTGCAATATCCTTGAGCATTCAAGCTTTATTTTAATGATAAATAATTAGGTTGGCTGACAATTCCAATTGATCTGCAGTTTTCCAGCGCTCTCATGTGAGTTTGCTTCTGTTGATGTGAGTGATGTCTTGGGAACTGTAAGTTTCTATTATCTGATGTGTTTCATCTACTTAATTTTATTGAAAAAGAATACTTATGCTTCTGTTTAGCACTAAATTTTCAAATTCCTGACATAGAGTATATGTGAACACTTTTAGATGTGAGTTGTATCCTGTTCACTATCTTTGTTGAAACTTATCTGATAATATTTTTGATGCTAAAAAAATGAAATACAGCACACTTTTTTATGCCTGGCTTTTGTGTTAATATTTGCCTGTCAGTCTATTTTCATACTCCATTCTTCAAGATGCCTGAATGTTTTTCCTTTATGCCATCTTACCATGTAAATTTTGGTCCATATGACTAAATTTGTGCCTTCTGTTTGCAGAACAGGTTGAATATAACAAAAACAATCCGAAAGTTTTCTATAGATCCACATTTAAGATCCACTGGTGCTGAGTTTCATGCTGGACCTGTTCCACATTTCATTAAGCATGGAGATGAAGTTGATGAAGAAACTGTTGAGGGTTCCGTACCATTAAATGGTGTTAGCTTTGACAAACTTTCACATCTGTAAGTGGATCAATTCAACCTTGCAAGCAATTTAATTTTGTGTATTATGTTCCCACTATGGAGCTTTGTTAAATGCCAATTTAGGTGATACCTCTATTGATTGATTTGAGTGGTTTTTTGCAGGTATCCAATTTTGGTTGTCAATTTTTATGCTCCTTGGTGCTACTGGAGTAATCGCCTGGTAATCTACTATTAGCATGCACAATCTTTGTCTTGAAGATACTTGCTAAAAACATTATTGGCTAGCTCTCACTCTGTGGAAACTGGTCATCATAAATGACTTGTTTTGCAGTTACGTAGTTGCCAAATCTTACTTCTTTTTCAAGTAACTCATTTTGTGACTTCATGCACTTCATTTATATTCTAATAGCCCTTTAATATACTCTGTGATGTGATATTTTCCGTAGTAGGGCCTCAGCATGTTTAGCTCCATGTGTGTCTTTCTATACATGCTTGTTTTTCTAAATGTTCTAAACAATAGCACATAGAAATGAATTAAACCCTTGCTGCTAAGGAGTATGAAATCTTAGGTGGACCTGATAGTAATGGATGCTTTCAGCATTGATGACTACTACAGTTGCTTAATTAAGTTTAATTTTCTTTTTTTTTTTAAGAAAATTTTGCTGTTAATGTTTTGGAAAAATAAGTCAGCAAGATGAGTAGGAAGAGGTTTATGCTACCTGGCTTGCCATTTATGAAACAGAAAGCTTTAAAACTAATGGATTTTATATACTGAAGCCGTTATATGTAATTCCAGTACTGGCACCCAAACATGCTTCAAAGCCATTATATGTAATTCAGGCGCTTCCTGCAAGCGAGTTTGCCTCCGAAAATTAAAAAAAAAAAAGAAAATAGTAATTGGAACAGATGTTTTGCAACGTAAAATGTAGAGGATGGATTTTCTCTTAAATTCAAAATAATTTTTGCTTATACATGTATACTTCCTTTTGTCTAAATGGACTTGACAAGGCAAAGAACCTTTTTTTTTTTGAAAGATAATAAAGCAAAGAACTTGGTGGTCTGATTAAGCACACTTCTTTAACTGAGAAGGATTATGAGGATCCTTAAGAACATCCTTCTTAGTCCAAAGGTTTCATAAAATAATGATAAGTGCCAGCATCCTATGGTTTGCGTTTTGTCTTGTTTAGTTCTTGTTCCTTTTTTGGACGGCTTAAAGGTCATATTGGAGCTTAAAACTGTTCCTTTTACCACTGAGAGCTTAGGGTGGTTTCTTCACGTATCAGTAGCCTCATCATGTTTCTTTTTGGTTTCAGAAACCATCATGGGAGAAAGCGGCCAAGATAATAAAAGAGAGGTCTGAGCATACATCATTTCTCTTCCATGGGATAAATTTGTAAATAGCTTCTTGATTTAGCAATAAATTTTGCACCCTTGCACAGATATGATCCAGAAATGGATGGGCGTATTCTTTTGGCAAAGGTTGATTGCACTGAAGAAGTTGACTTGTGTAGGAGGTATGTCTTTGTTGATGCCTGATCACATGTAAATTGATGCTTTCTTGTATGAGAGTTTGATTATATGTCATTATTTGACCACAAATCATATTGTTACATTTTGACCAATTTGATGTTGTAGATACATAAAAATATGTACCACTTCGTAAATTTATCTTGCTTCTAACATAGAATTATTTCCCGAATGTTGCATCTTTTTCATAGCTTTGCCACAAGTTTAATCTTTTCTCTTTCTCTTTCTCTCTTTCTTCCTTTTCTATTTTATCAATTGCTATCATGCTCACTTGTTCTGTGTTTCTTTTTCATTAAGGCATCACATTCAAGGGTATCCATCTATTCGCATTTTCCGAAAAGGCAGTGATTTGAGGTAAACGAAAATATTTTACATACATTTTCGACCCTTTTATGTTAATGGTTTAATGCCCCCCACTCACTTTTCCCCCTTCAGTCTCACTCCCTCTTTTCCTTATGTTGCTTGTTACTGACAAATTATTATTATATTCTAACATGTGAAGCTTGTACATGTATTATTCTTTGGGGCATATATTTCACCTTTCACTTTCCTTTGACCACTGACTAGAGGATTATGCTTTCTTCTAGGCTATTTAGTTCTGCTGAACCTTCTGTATATTTGCTGTGCAGATTCACCTTGTTGTCTGACTTGTGTGTGTTTCAGGGAGGACCATGGACACCATGATCATGAATCTTATTATGGAGATCGTGATACAGAAAGCCTGGTTAAGGTACAATTGCAATGAGTATTGAATTGGCTGTTTGCATTTATAGATCAGTTATAGAAATCTTATAAGATAAAGGTACACGTGTGACCTAATTTAGTTGTCTGTTTCTTACAGACAGTGGAAGAATTGGTTGCTCCTATACCACTGGAGTCCCAGAAGCTGGCATTGGAGGATAAATCCAATATAACAAAAAGACCAGCACCAAAGACAGGAGGATGTAGAATTGAAGGATATGTGCGTGTAAAGAAGGTGATAATTATGGTCCTAAATTAGACTCTGACCATTTGACTTCTTTTACTTGTAATTTCTTAGTCCAATCATTTTTGTTTACCCTTGAGATATGAGCGATAGAAATGTGAGTTATGTCATCCCTTTGATCTCTAAGTGTGCCAATTTTTGGAATTGTTTTTCTTTTTATACTTTAAACTTAAAGTATTAAGTTTGACTTGCACTTTGCAGGTTCCTGGCAACCTTATCATTTCTGCTCGTTCAGCAGCCCATTCTTTTGATGCTTCTCAAATGAACATGTCTCATGTCATAAGCCATCTTTCATTTGGTAAAACAATTTCTCCTCGGGTACTGAGTGATGTGAAGCGGTTAATTCCTTATATTGGTAGAAGCCATGACAGGTTGAATGGTCGGTCATTCATTAATCACCGGGAGTTAGATGCAAATGTTACTGTAAGTTTAACTTTTTATATGATCGTTTCTGTTTAGTTGTTTATTTTACCTTTTAAGTGTCATGGTTTTGACATGAACATTTTATATGCCTTTTTGTCAAAGCAATCAATGATGCTTTACCTCTGCGGCTGAGTAAGCTATGTGTATACCTTGATTGACAATAAAGAATTTTCTGTTCTAAAAGTTTTTTCATAATCTAAAATCTATAAGATGAACCAAACTAATTCTCGATTAAATAACTTGTAATTGGTCAAATGAGTGGACTCAATACTAATTAATAACAAAATTAAATGTTAAGGTCTCTGGTAGAGATTATGGCAATTGTTACAATAGGAAACCTCGTTAGAGATTTCAGTCTTCTTTCTGGCTGCAAAGACAAATACTTGTATGTGGAAAAGAAGGGACTGCCCTTGTAATAGAATATTATATCTGCTGAAATGCTGTTATAGTTTTTTGAAATGTGTAAATCTCTTAATTTATGAGCTTCATTGTTCTTAATTGCATCCACAGATAGAGCATTACCTTCAAATAGTCAAAACAGAGGTGGTTACAAGAAGATCTTCTCGTGAACATACATTAATCGAGGAATATGAGTACACAGCACACAGCAGTCTGGCACAGAGCATATACATACCTGTCACAAAATTTCATTTTGAGTTATCTCCAATGCAGGTTATTCTTCGAACTGATTAATTATATTTGAGAAGGTTTTACCTTCCATTCTTATTGGTTTTTGTTTTTCGTTAACATAATGGTTTTTTATTTTCCTTTGGTACTCAGGTTTTAATAACAGAAAACCCAAAATCGTTTTCGCACTTTATAACCAATGTCTGCGCTATAATTGGAGGTGTTTTCACGGTTAGTATCTTATTACCCCTCCCCAACAGCCTTTTTCTTTTCCTTTAAAAATTTGCCTTAGAAAACCATAACTGCGATATTGACGAATCTTCTCTGTGGATTGCAGGTTGCTGGGATTTTGGATTCAATTTTACACAATACAATTAGGCTGATGAAAAAAGTAGAATTAGGCAAAAATTTTTGATAGAGAAGGCAAAAATAAAAATTTGTTATTCTGTAAAGAATTCTAATTAGTGAGGATAATTGAGATGTAGCCCTTTTCACACATGAAATGAAGCACAAGAATTTTTATTGCAATGTTTCTATGCAATAAACTTACATCTTTCTTTCTCCTTGAAGAAAAAAATGGAGAGATGTGGTTACCACATTGGTGAATACCCAGGAATGTGACTGTTAGGTACTTGATTTGTTTATGTTTGAACCCATTCACTTTTTTAAGTGATGGATTGAAATTTGATAATTTAGCATAGCTTTCAATATGCAGTTTATTAATTGAGGTTTTTTTTTATAATTTGTTGATAGATGGTCTTGTATCGATCTGGTAATTTATTGAAATTTCAGCATAGCTTAGAGCTCGATGATTTTTATTTATTTTTTTTTTCTTTTGAAGTTTGATAGATTTGTCTGAATGACTTACACGCTTGTTTCTTCCTTGGCAATGGAAACAGGAAAAAAAAGTAGAGAACAGAAGAAGCTGGTAAGCAGTATCCACACAGTATACAATCCATATTTATTTCTCTGTTTACAAACAAGCACACCAAGTACTATACATCTATCACCTTATTCCTTTAGTTTTGACAATCAATTGTCAAGGAAAAAAACACAGTTGAACATAGTTAACACAAGCTGAGGAAGATCAAAGAAAGAAAAATGTCAAAAAAAAGAAGAAAAACCCAATAGAATCAGAAAAAAAAATTCAAGAAATTAAGCAATCCTATTCATCATGGAAATTCTTCCTCTTAGAATGCTAGAAGAAGAGTTGAAGCAACAAATGCTCCAATTGAACCAGCAACACTCGTGAAGACTGAAGAGGCTGCGTTTTTCTGATTACCCTCGTTGCTTGGTGCTGGTGTTGGGTTAATCTCGACTGTTCCAGCGGGTGGAGACTCGCCGGAGGGGGCTGGAGATGGCATTATGTCGATTGAACCTGAAGGCGGAGGAGAAGGGGGGGCGGTTTCGTTTGTGCTTGAAGAGCGGTTGCTTCTATCAGCCAAGACGACAACCACCAATTTCTCATTCTTTTCACAGTTATCTCGGTTTCCACTGACGAAGTAGTAAGGCCCCGAACGGCTCAATGAGAAAACAGTGTGGCCATCCTTGTAGTCGGAGATCGGTGCCTCTGTGCTGCAGTTTTGGTAGGCCTCCGCCGTTACTTGAAGCACTGAATCATTGTTCGGTTGGTAGACAAACACTGCGGCATGTCACCACATACAAGGAAAAATGAAAACAAAGTTACACTATATTAGAACTTAGAACCAATGAATCTTTAGTGATAAACCAATGACTTACCAATGGAGTCTCCAATCTGAAATCTGTTTCTTTCTGCCCATTGGTTATAATTTTCTGCATAGCTGCCATTGTGAAGGCCCCAGTTCACTGTGAATTCCCTTGCATAACCATTCTGAATCAGCAGCATGAAACAAAAAAGACCCAACACATGAAAGGCTTTGCTTTGATAATCTGATCCAAAAATGGAGTTAGCCATTGCAAAAACAAACAGAAAGGACAATCAAAAACTGGTGTTTGAACCAAAAACTGTAAACTTAAGTGAAACAAAAGGGGTTGCTACAAATGGGTGCCAAGCCCAGGGTTTTTGTAGGCCAACTTGCATGGAACTTTACAAACTGTGGCAGAGAAGCCTTGGCTTCTTTTCCAGATTCTCTTTTCCTTTGGGATTTCTTGGCTTCTGGTGCAAAGCATAAAACTTCACCTTATTATAGTTTGTAAGAGCTAGAGTATTCTTCTGCTCTCTTTTCAATCTTTTCTGTTACTTACTTTATCATGGGTTTATGCTTTACTTGACCATAAACAAGAATATTCATGTCTTGCACTTTGGGTTAAACCAATTGGCATCTTGTATAACTTAATGGAATTTGGGTTCACATCACAAAATTTTTTTCCCTAGAATTGTTCATCCTAGGAATTAGCTTGATGAAATGCATTTAGGCTTTGGTTTTACCTTCTTGCAGCATTAGAATTAGAAAAGAGACCAAAATAAAGAAAAGCATGAGTTGGAGATATAGACAGGTATGCACATCTTAAATCTGTTTTACACTCAAGAATTGCTGGTATCTTGCAAGGTGAATGAAGTTACAGCAATGGTGATTTAGTAGCAAAATAGGTCTTCCTCATTTCATCCAGAATAATATTTTTTGTTTTCTTGTTGAATTCCATTTCCTTCTCTTATATGCTTATATGCATCTGGATTTTCTGCAGAATTGAAAATGAGGGATGACAAAGAAATAATTGTCCAACTGGTTTAGTCATGGTCATGCTTCCTACCTAATTAAGGTTAAGTTTGATGGCTTTATTAACCAGTCTTGAATACTGAGGTCTACTTTGTCCTGACCTGCTTAGAACGTCATCAGGGACAAGATCTAGACAAAGTCAGACATGAAATAGATCATTCAGCTATTTAATTTGCTATGTTTGCCATTGTTTAATATTGCTGATTAATCCAGTCTCAGGAAAATAGAAGTCCTCTGAAATGTTGTTCCTTGCTATGACTTTTCCAAGGAGATATTACTCTCAGAACTTGATAGGGAGATGTCTGAACAACTTGACCAGTTCCTGTTTCCTGACCAACACCCCTCTTGCAGCTACTTAACCCTATCTGCAGAAAGTAAATAGGTAATCAGATACTGCTAGGAAAAAAATGGGGACACATATAAAAGCAAGGAGACAGGGGAAACTAAAGGCAACCAGAAAAAGAAAGAAGGATAATGGAGATGATATGCAGCTGGAAAACTGTCCAGTTGGTGAACTTGGGTCCTTAACAAATGATCAAAATGTTACTACATGGTCATCAGTAAGAAATGCTGATGGAGATTGACTACAATTCTAGATTCGAAAAAAGTTATCTTAATTTTTTTTATATAAGAGAGTATTATGACTCGAAATTAAGATTTTTATCGAAATTCTATTTCACTTTTACCCCTTAAGTTAAATCCGAGCAGACAAGAGGGCCTAAGGACAGTTGGTAAAACACTAAAAGGTAAAAAGAAGAAAATTGAATGGATCAAGCTGGCAGCCTGGCAACTTCAACTCCTCCCAGTGACTTCGTCCTTGCTAAATTAGAACCCCAACCAACCTAGACAGAAAGGGTCCTCTTCAAGTTGGAAAGCATTTATTTATATCTTCATATCTTTGCTGAATAAGTTGGCAAGCATTTTATGAACCAGAACAAATCATATTCCCTGGTACCCACAGGCATTCTTTTTCTAATCACTACTATGTTTTTAAGGAACCCAATGCTGTTCCATGTCCAAACATTTCTCTCCTTATGATCAAAAAGATTAATTGAATAATGCAAATGCAATAATTATTCCCACCATTAGTGATGAATAGAGTCATTACCTTCAAAAATTCCCATTTATCATTACAGAGTATTAGCTGTCATTTGAGACATAAGATTTGTAGGCTTTTGGATTTCATTTTAAGACAATGTCACTCTTCTTCCAAGATCTAAGTTATGACAGTTTATCACAAATTTTTGGGGAGTCAAAAGCCAAGAATAGTTCAAGCAAGTTTCCCCATCACCCTTGTCTTGGTCAGCTGGTCATGGTCATTGTCATTGTCATTACCCACATGAACATGGGCACCACCACATCTACCACACCTTGCTGGGGAGAAATGTTCTAAAACTCTCATTTAAAATACCAAGAAAATAAAAAAATGGGTAAAAAGTGAAAACCCAAAAAAGAAATAGAAATAAAGGAAAGTTAGAGCATTACCCAAGAATCATGTGAATCTCATATAAGGAGTAAAGGGCATTAAATTGAGGCAGCAAATGAAGTAAAAAGAAAGGCAGGAAGATTATAGAGAGAAAAGAAAAGGTCAAATTTAACTAGAGGCAAAACATAGGAGAGAAAAGTCAAGTCAACATGAACATAAAGAAGCTTAGAATTTTTTTAGAAGCATTAAGTTTTTGTTCTTGGGGATTTAATTTAGAACATAAAAAATGAAAAATGGGTGGCAGTTAAATTTAGACAAGGACAGAGAAACATGAGGGAGACGGTTAAACTCAACGCATAAAACGGCCAATTGTATTCTTTTATGTCCTTGTGTTTGTGAGATGGCAAACTTTCTTACAACCACCATGGCTGCCACCACCACCACCACCCACCAAATAAACCCATAATTAACGCCCAAAAAAGAAAAGAAGATTTCTTTTGTTTTATTTTTGTGAAAAAAAAGGG
The DNA here is from genome assembly GCF_000208745.1 of Theobroma cacao. Taxonomy (NCBI): domain Eukaryota; kingdom Viridiplantae; phylum Streptophyta; class Magnoliopsida; order Malvales; family Malvaceae; genus Theobroma; species Theobroma cacao. The sequence goes on from NC_030856.1 coordinate 2,831,831, forward strand.
AAAAAAAGGGTCAAGGAAATTCTCCTTCTTTTTGTTCTTTGAAGAGCTTGACTTGGCTGGCCCCCCCATTTTCTCAACTTATTCCTGCATTTCTTTGATATTTCCTTTCTGGGTAGTTCTTATTCTGATCAAAGGTTACAGCTTTTGGTGGCTTCTTTTTTGTGCCAAAAAGGTAAAATACTTTATTTCTTCCTTTACCTTTTTTTCTTGGTAAATGTGGGGGGCTGCTGCAGAACCTGCTGATTCTTATTATGAGGTTCGGCCTGAATGCACTGATGTTCCAAGAACCAGATTTAAAATCAAGGTTTGTTTTTTTCTTTTTTTTTTAGTCGAAAAAAATGAAATTTTGGACACCCTTTGATCTTAATTTGGACCAATGATTAAGAAAATATTGGAAAGGAAGCATCGTTTATATAATGTGGTTCATTGGATAATATATTTGGATTAGACTTATATGAAAAAGGTTTTTTTTTTTTGCTTTGTTATTGGTTATAATTTGATTGAATTTTAGCTCAAGTGAGTTTATCCAATTGAGGGCTTTTCATATGGATTTGATAGTATGAATTTGAGATTTGATCTTGAATTTGTAGATATATAAAACAGTAAAGTTTTAGAAGTTTTGTTTTATGTGGTTTCTTATCATGGTCAATTCACTGTCAACTCAATGTTTTCATGGCCAAAGTTTCTGCTTCCAGTTTAACAAATATGGTTTCTTTTTAACTTTGTTGATTATGTAAATGAAGCTGCAATATTAAAAAAGGGGCTGTGACAGCCTAATTAGCTTTCTGCTGCATTGATTCTGATTCACTGACGATGCTTTTGTTTTTCTTTGTTTATGTAGCCTGGTAAAACTCTAAGTGCAAGAAAATGGCAAGCTGCATTTTCTCCAGATGGGCATCTGGATATTGGCAAAACTCTTCATCGAATCCAACGTGGGGTAAGTGCATATTCATGTTCAAAAAGATTTTTTCTTTCTTGGTAGTAGATTTCAATTGATTCAAATGCAAGTGTAGTTTTGCAGAATGCATTAGATATACAAGTTTCCAGAGTAGTTCATTCAAACTTCTATAGTCGTCTGATGGCCATCCTTATATATCAGACTTGAAAGCTGCATGGATGATTTGGTTGCTTCTTTTTCTGTGACAGTCATTCATATACTTAGTATCCTGTGTAGCTAGGACCGTTTCCACCTACAATTTAGTTTTTAGTAGGTCTTAGTTGCTCTCATAAAATAAGTGTACTAGTCATCAAAACCAGGATTCAAATATAGACTGTTTTTATTTTTTATTTTGTGTACTATTGGTGAGAATTGATCCAGATATCTTAATGCCGAGCCTTCTATAGTCGTGCTTGTAAATGATGTAGAACATGCAAATTGTATCCATGAAAGAGTATGGATAGTTTATCACTGCAAAAGATCAAAAGCAAACTCATCAGTAAGTGTTCTATGTAACTTATGTTAATCACACTGGATGGCAGCATTATATATATATATTCAGCAATGCAACTTGACTGCATATTCTGACATGTATTATGTCTGAATCTTATCTGTAGAAGAGCATATGCATATATGCTGTTGAGTAAGGTTATGTTTATGTATGTTTAAATGCATGTACATGTTTGTACTTATTTGTTGTGGTCTCTATCTATCGCTATTATGGTTTTTTGTTCGGGCAAACATAGGGGATCCATCCCTCGATTAGAGGAGAAGTTTGGGAATTTCTACTTGGCTGTTATGATCCTAAGAGCACATTTGATGAAAGGGAGCAGATACGGCAACATCGAAGGTAGTCCACTTCTCCTTTGTTTGTAAATTGGTACTATTAGGTTATTGAATCTTTGAGAGATTGGATCTCTGCTGGACATCTTTCCTCACCAGGAGATCATTTGCTGAGTGTTGTTTTCTCACTTCTATATCTCAGGGTGCAATATGCTAGATGGAAGAATGAATGTCGTGACATCTTTCCTGTTGTTGGAAGTGGCAAATATATTACAGCACCTGTAATCACCGAAGATGGTCAGCCCATTCAAGACCCCTTAGTACTTTTAGAAACAAATCCAGGCAAGTCACTGGCACTTTACCTGCTTAAAATAATATTTTGCTTGAAGTGAATAAACCAGGTATTAATATTTGATGAATTATTCAGGTGCAAATGCTAATGGTTCAGAAATGGTGAAGGAGCTTACCAGTCGTGGTCCCTTGGACAAGAAAGTAATCCAGTGGATGCTTACATTGCATCAAATAGGTTGGTTATTGTTTCTATTTTAAATGCATGTCTCGCTTTGATTTGTTGCTTTCTTCTCTTAGTCATGACAACATTTCTTGAATTTATGTTTCTGTCAGGTCTTGATGTCATTCGCACTGACAGGACTTTAGTATTCTATGAGAAGCAAGAGAATTTGTCAAAACTTTGGGATATTCTCTCTGTTTATGCCTGGATAGATACAGATGTTGGCTATTGTCAAGGTGAGTAATTATAAAAAGTTTTGTTTCCCTTACTGGGATGGCCTTCTTATATGATGATAATAGTTTCCATATTGGTAACTGCCTCAATCAAGTGAACCTTCGATTTACTTATTTATGTATCTTAAAATGCCATTAGTTTAGGCACTTTGTTTGACTTGGTTAGCATATGATTGTAGCATGTGCTTGACATTGTGGTGACTGAATATAACTATAGGTTTATAATTTTAAAAAACATTATGAAAGCCTTTGAATTTAGTTATCACATCTAGATTTTGCTAGTATTTCTAACATGGTCTTTTATTCATCAGATTCATCTGTTATTAAATTCAAGATTTTACATTCCATTCTGTGCTAAATATAAAAGTTACCTATTCCTGGTATTTTCCTTTACGGCCTTCCACTAACTAACCCTCTCCCTATCGTAATTTCCATTTGCTCTACCTCTCTTTGTAAATGAGGGAAGAATAATTATTTTATGTACAATCTATAATTCTAATTCTGAAAGCTAAATTCAATTACAATGTTGAGCAGGAATGAGTGATCTTTGCTCCCCCATGATTATCCTTCTTGAAGATGAAGCTGATGCATTTTGGTGCTTTGAACGTCTGATGCGCAGATTGGTACTTTTACTTACTTTTTTTAATGCCGATCTATGACAGCATGATGTCTTATCTTTACATATGCATTAAGTCCATTTTCCAGTATTGAACTAAGCTCGAGCTCCAAGTGGGTTTATTTTATGTTTATGTGTCTTTAAAGTTGATATTTATCTTTGTTAGGTGCAATTCTGACTCCTAATCCTCAGGATCTTTTAGGATTCTCATATGTTCAGTGTGAGAATGCTATCTGTAAGTACTGGTTGTGTTCAAGATTGTCTAGTCCAATAATTCCTACTCAGTCGTTCTACATGCTTTGGAACAGGGATGCATTTTGCCTCCCTGTGGATTCATTTTACTGGGTTGCTTTTATGAATTGAAATTTCCATGCACCATTGGCAGATTTTACTATTATGTCCTTATCTGCCACATATCATTGCATACGTTTTGTAATGGTTAGTTGACACAAGATTGCCATTGATAGATATTGCCCTTTATCTTGTCAGACCTTGCTTGTTCTGTCTATTTGGTTTTCTCTTCATTTAATCCATTCAAAAAGAAACATCAGAAAGGCCCAAAAAAGCAGATTTGTGTATGCTGACAGTCTAACCTCAAAGAATTGGTTTTATAGGATGTGTTTTATCCATCTTTGCTATAAAATCTTACTGCTTTGTTAATTTATCACATAAGGTGTATTTCAGTATGATCAATTAAATATGACTCTTTGATTTACCATAATCATTTCTTTTTAAGGATTTTCTTGTTTTCAGCTTTATTACCAGTTTCTTATGATATGTGTTTCTATTTTAAATCTTAAAGCGAGGAAATTTCAGATGCACTGAGAGTTCTGTTGGGGTGGAGGCACAACTTAGTAATTTGGCTGCCGTAACTCAAGTTATTGATCCAAAACTTCATCAACACTTAGGTAAGAAATGAAATTTATTGTGTTATGCATTATGCTTTCTTTGCACATGTTGTATGAAGATCATTATTTTCTATTTCTTGTATTGGTTTACAGAGACACTGGGTGGAGGTGACTATCTCTTTGCTTTTCGAATGCTAATGGTTTTGTTTCGTCGAGAGTTCTCATTTTGTGATTCATTGTATTTATGGGAGGTATGTTCAACATTTCTAATACCATTGTCTGATTTTATTGAATTTGAAATATATGATGAAATGCTTTGTAAATTACCTGATATCATTCTTCTGAAACAATACACATTTCCATGATAATTGTGATTGTTTCTGACTCCAATGATTTTATAGAACTGTTTGTTCATGGATTTGACTTTTTCAGATCTTAGAAAATTAAGTTGATAATAAACCTTAAGGAGGGATTCTTATGAAACATTTAGATGGATATTTCCTTTGATAGAACTGTTTTTTTATGGATTTGTCTTTTTCAGATCTTAGAAAATTAAGTTGATAATAAATCTTAAGGACGGATTCTTATGAAACATTTAGATGGATATTTCCTTTGTGTTAACTTAGTTCTTTAACCTGTGGTGTGACTGGTTTTCCAAGGAATAAAGATGAACGGAAAAATGATAAAAGTCCTATGAAATATCTTTATACATTGGAGAAGGTTGCACCAATTATTAAAATTTGTGATTTTCAATAAGCTGTTTTAAGGAGTGTATTCAAGATGCATCCAGGGACATTGAAGAAAAATCATTTTCACCTTGACAATGTTTTACAGTTTGTAATTACTTATGGGCTAACATAAGCATAAATGTTTGGTTGTGTTATGTCAAGCACACTGTACAATTTCATGGCCAACGTGAATCAATTCTGTGTTTATAGTATCTATACTTCTGATCCAGTATGCTTCACATGAATTTACTCATAATGTTGCTTTGTCTGGTTACCTAAACTTTCTACAGATGATGTGGGCTCTGGAATATGATCCTGACTTGTTCTCTCTGTATGAAGAACCTGGAACAAATGTTGAGAAGGCCGAGGGTTCTAAAGGAAAAACAAAGTCAATACGTCAGTGCGGGAAATATGAGAGAGAAAATATGAAAATTAAAAGCTCTGATGCTCCCCTCCCCATTTCTGTTTTCCTTGTAGCCAGTGTCTTAAAAGATAAGAGCTCAAAGCTACAACAAGAAGCTCGGGGCCTGGATGATGTAGTTAAGGTCAGCTTATATTTTTTGTAGCTTTTACTCTAGGATTACTTGGGGAATTGACCTGGAACTTCCCATTATGCATTGCTGAAGTAGGTGTCTGTCCATGGTTAGGACCTTCCAAAACCCTGAGCATTTACGAATGGTTTGGGTGCTGATGAAGCCTTATATCTGTATACTTTATCTATAAAAATTTTCCCTCTTTTTGTGGGACTGCTGCAACTTTTATCCATTTGATGTTGTACTAATGCCCTACCTGTCTCGTTATCTTGTTTTTGTTCTTTTTCAGATACTGAATGACATAACTGGAAATTTGGATGCCAAGAAAGCTTGCACTGGGGCAATGAAACTTCATAAAAAATATTTAAAAAAGGTACTTCTACTTCCTCGTTTCCTTTTAATTATGGCATTGAAAGACCTTCATCGCGTGAAAGGCAAAAAATTAGCAGCATAGCATAGTAGGCGGTAGTCCTTGAGTTCATACTCATTTCTCAAGTTTTTCTGGTAAATCTTTGAACTCAAGTCTTTCATTTCATCTTGTGACCACAGGCCAAGAAGACATAGCATAAGCTAAACCGTGTGACGTTTTCCACCCAGTCATGAAATAATGAAAATTTTTCTTGTATGCCACGACTTGATTTGGGAGAAGATTATTCATTTACTTCCAGATGAATCCTGGCTCAGAGATTACAGTATTCTATAACTACTCCAACCATCAAATGTTTTGCTATATATGTGATATCAACCTTCCACATTACTTGTATACGAAAACACTGGTTACAGGGTCTCTATACAAATCCATTGTTGTATAGGCATATCTTGTGTTTTGTAACCATTCAAATTTCAATGAAATACAAAGAAAATTAGCTGCTTATGCATGTAGTCTCCATACCCTTTTCATGAGAAAAGAAAAATTACAGAACTATTCCACTTGCCATATGAAGGAAAAGCACAAACAAAAAGAAAAATGAATGGTGAACACCATAAGTCACTTTTGCTACTTGTGAGAGCTACTAAGATCAAAATTGAACGACCATAACCTTTGGATCAAACAATGAACAATTATAAGTGAAAATTAGCTACCTTAACGTTATTTGTTCTAATAAATGAAGTAAACTTACAGAAAAATGCTACTGGCTCTTTGGAAGAATCCATCTTCAGTGGGACTGTTTTAGCTCAGAGCAAGACAAGCTAATTTCTGTTAATGGTGGGTTTTTCTTGGTGAAGTTATGAGGTGAAAAGAGTTCTGTAAAGAGTAAAGCATTTCAGAACATACCCTTAATTTCCATGCAGCATGAGTACGGATTCTGAAAACAGATCGGCATTGGAAATAGTGCACAGGACATCGCTTGGGAACCATGGCAAAATTCTAAGCAGAATTTGCCTTTCATAGTCCCAAAGTCACCATGGTCACTTAAAAGACAGTTATGGTCATGAACTGTTGAATGTAAAATCACTTCTTTTCTTCTGTGTGAATATCAATGAACTTTCTTGATTTGAATGTAAAATGTTGATTCGAGGCTATTGTCATGACTAAAAGTGAAATGACTACAATGTCCTGCCCTGACTGCCATGATTTTTTTATTACCCTTTTCATTGGCTTGTTCGTCAACTTCCTTAAAACATTCTTACAAAACAGTTCAAGAGATCAAATGGAAGTTCTAATTTGTCTTTTGCAGTAAAAAAAAAATACAATATACCAGAAAGCAAAAAGATGGTTGTCCGAAATATTACATTGGAAAGGCCTTGTCAGGCAATAAATAATATCTACGGTACAGCTCAAGCACAAATTATCATAAATTTTTCTGTTTTTCACAGTTGTTACAGTTTCCTCATCTCTGCACTTCTTGATGATCAAATTTATAGCAGAAGAAGCCTTCTTCAAGTTGTAGTTGCGCATTGCTCTCCATCCTCTATCCACCCATGTCACATCAGCATTATTTCTTTTCCCAGAAAGAAAGCAAAGCAAATTCTAGTTATAAAGAGATCATCATGATTCATGGGGTTGTTCAAGATGTTGAGTTTTAAATCATAGAAGCAAAAATATAATGTATATAAATTCTTACCAAAGCTAATACACTACAAGAAAAAAAGGGACCCTTCAAAGATCATAAATGGAAACGGTCTGTCATGAGCAAGAAAGTCAGAATAACTATGAAGATAGCAGCTGAGACGGAAACGCGAGAGCTGTGCCCTGCACTCCTTGGAAAATCATCAGGAAGAGCACATTCTTCCCCGTTGAAGAACACCTTTGATGGGAATCCATCGCCATGTCGAATGTTTATTCCTGGTGTATGTTTCTTTGTGAATGAAATCACAGATTGTTGCTTTCCAGGGACTCTCGGATCATGTCGTTTAGTCCCATTTCTCTCTGCCACCAAGTAATTCAAACCTGGCAAACCCTGGAAGAAAATGGTATTCTTAACGGATTGCAGCTTTGTTCCATTGAAGGAATAGACATTTTCATAACCGGGGAAAGCCTTGTTCATTTGAACAGCAGCGAACCAGTCCTCAAATGGAGAATCTCCCCAATTAAACAGGGTGATCCGAGCTGTCCATCCGGTCTTGTAATCAGAGTTAACATGCCAATTTATACTAACTCCGCAATTGTCAGGGCAAGGCAACTTTTTAGGAACAGCCCTGTGCTTGAGATGGGCAAAGGCTTTAGCTTTAGCTGTCCTGTTTTCAAAAGGAACAAGTAGAGCATCTGCTGGGAGAAGCATCGAACGCCCGTTGGGGTTGCAAGTATCCGTATCGATATTATCACAGCCGCAAGCACAGGTACTGCATGGAATGGCAGAATCATTGTAGTAAGCTGAGAAGGAAACACAGCACTTGGTTTTTTTCTTCTCTGGCTTGGTAATGTTGCAGACAACTTGCCAACTTGCAATAGCACTTGTCGTGGCCTGGAGGCCAGTCCTGTCAGGAAATTCTGTTGGATCAACTCTAATTGGAGGGCCACATTTGTAGTGGGGATTGAGTACCCCAGTAATGTTCCATCTTTGTGGTGGATACAAAGCAGTCTTGCTGGTATCAGGAGGCAATTTGTATACCCTTAATTGGAAAATTGACCTTGCTTTGCTTTCATCCATCAAGGGTGGCAAGAGAGTGCCATTCCTGCAACAATAAGGAATCTTGCCAACCGTGGTATCATTCGCTCTATCAGCTGGTAGATCAGCAATCACAGGCTTTTTCTGGCAATTCATGACTTGACTGAAATCAAAGTCCTTGAGGTATTGCCCGGCTAGGCCATAGATGCAATCAGAGTAATCGATTTTGTGAGTGTAGGCTCCTCTCATGGAGTAAATGAACTCCCCTCTCATCCATTCCCAAGTCAAGTTCCAGTGATCAAGGCGGCTTAAGGGGCTGTTGTTGTCCATGGTTACTTGGGCGACATAGCTGCCTTCATAAGCTTGAAGAACATCATACATGAAGTTGAGATCCCCATATTGCCTAGGCAAGTACTTGCCCCTCACAGGCTTGGCCTTGAATTTGGGATTCTTTTTGCAACACACATGCATGTAGGTGGCTGTAAAATAAAAATATTATCAAACAATAAGTATTTTCTAAGATTAAAATTACCTGTTTAATTAAGATTTTAGATCCCATCCTCTGAATTTATCGGTAAAGTTAAATATATATATATATATATATCTAAGTAATTGTATCTAATCCAAAGATTAATTTAAGAGTCCACTAATGAAAAAAATAAATAAAGAAAGAAAGTTCAAACGTTTGCATGCATACTTTCACGTTGGAACACCATGCATGAAACAAAACCTAAATATCAAACAAGGAGAAGAAACGTACTATGTTTAGTAGGCTGGGGGCAGTTCCAGCCATCGTTGGCCAGCCTGATCGTCTTCGGCATCGGAATCACCTTCTCTTTCAAGCCAAACATGGTGCCGGTGAACTCAACCTGCACGGCAATCTGGTTATAATCCCCAGCAGTGTCAATGGACGTCTTGAGGTCCGTCATGGGGTACCCTGACAAGGTTGTTCCATTCCCAACAGCCACAGGAAAATCTCCGCTGCCGTCTACGACGACCGCGTTCGTTGCAGACACCAATATCTCCCTATGTTGAAACCCTACGAACATCTTCCATCCCTTTACCTCTTCTGTTCCCGCATTCATTATAGTGGCTATAGACTTGAACGCCCATGATTGAGCTGTTATGTTCTTTACGTGGGGATACTCTTTATTCCTTGACGTGAAAGCGTAGCTCAAGAATACGCCATTACAATTGTCTTGGCCCGGTGGTGGTGCCGCCACTGGATCACTGTAGTCATCCGTGTTATCTTGGCCGTAACAGAGCTGAATTCTTAAAGAGATACAGAGAAATGCAAGACATAAGAGTTTCATCCAAGGCATTTTCATGCCTGCTTTTGCTTTTTTTGAAACCTTTTCTTTTTTGATGTTTTGTTTTGTTTTCTATTTTGAGGTTGATGATGAGAGGCAGAGCCAGAGGCAGGGAAGGGGGTTTGCCGCGCGGTGACGACGCGGCAAGGGGAGAGAGGGAGGGAGTTCTGAGTGAAACCCTATGAAGTTTAGGGATGAAAGGGCTATAAGGGGAGAAGAAAATGGGAGATTGAGTCAAGCTAAATTCTCTTCCTCTTGTTTTTGCGGTTGGTTCGGACAGGGGAAACAGGGTGGTGCTTTCTTCTTGTAGTGAAAAAAACAGAACAGGCATCTGGTTTTGCTATTTTTAGTGTGTGGTTGATGAACTATGTCGTTTTTGGAGGTTGGCCAAAGGCAAATTTTGAGTTGTCAATGAGTTTTTGGTTGTCTCAAAACAGATGATTGGTGTGGAATGCCTAATTAATTTTCATAAAATATCCAACCGTATTTGTTACGAAATCTCCTTTCTGATAGATAAAGAGGAGTTCTGAGTTTATAAATATCGACTTTATACGTTCCATTAAATTAGTTTTTGGCAAAAAGAGTAATGATCTCGTGACATATTGGCTGAACTAAATCATGCAGGTTCATGTTAGACCTAATTTTCATTGCTTAAACAAATTTTAGATGCTTGTTAAGATATTGCCTTGCTCAATCTTATTAATTGCATTAAATTAACAAAATTTTATTGTTAATGTATGAAAAAGGTTTTTTTTTAGTGATGAATTTACTGAAAACAGAGGAAAAATAGAACTGACAAGCAAAAACACCATATGCAACTGCTAATGGAAGATTAAAGAGCAGCAGAGAAACTAACCTGAGAAACTATGGTATAGACTAAAGCAGAATTATGAGCCTGGGTCTAAGGACCCTTAGGTTTCTTTTGGTATCTTGTTCACAAGGAAACATGCCAATGGTTAAGAGCCATAGAGACTGCAGAGCAAAACAATGTCCAGCAGCAAAATTTTTATTTTTTTTATACTATTTCTGATCATATTACCCAGGAATTATAGCAGCATGGGTGGCATGATTAGAGAGATTTGGCAACTATTAATCAATGGAACTTGTAAAGAGGAGAGAAAGAGGAAGAAAAAGCAATACTTATTGATGGCAACAAGAACAGCAAGAACTAACTGCTACGTGCCATTAAGTTCCAACAGGGTCTAAACAGCACACCCTCTTTATTAACAAAGCTCACCACATAATCACATCAACCATCTAAAACCAAACCACTCGTTCCTACCGATGACTCTAAAACCGACCCCTAATCTCCATCATCGCGACTAATTGCTATGCAACTAAGCATCAGCAGTCTCAGCAGAATCTGCAGCAGCCAAGATCAGCTCTGGGTGAATGTTTCCCACATATGTTCCATCAAGTGCATTAGGCAATCCCAATGATTGCAGAGCAAGATGGGCTGCCTTTTGCCCTGATATCATCATGGCTCCAAATGTTGGTCCCTGCAGTGCCAAAAGCAATGCAATACGTTAACAACAGGCCATTGTAAGATCACTATCTTCTTTCATAACAACTCCAAAGCATGCATTTTAGAGGAGGAACTAAATTCAGCATGATTCAGAATCAAACAGAATAATAATGATCATGTAAGTGAAAGTTACCATTCTTGGTGATCCATCAATCTCGGCAACTTCCATTCCAGTAACAATCATCCCAGGCACAATTTCCCTAGTTAGCCTCACAATAGCATCCTCAGCTGTATTCATATCCAGTGCCTTCATCCCCGGCACGCTATCAATCATCCCAATGCTCTTCAACCTCTTGACCCCAGTGGCTCCAAATGGCCCATCATGACCACAAGAGCTCACCACCACCTTGGCCTCCATGACGTTAGGGTCCATGCAGGACTGTGTGTCATGGTTCATTGAAACCAAGGCCCAATTTGTCACAACACCACCAACTCTTCCTCCCTTCACTATCAAGTCCTCTGCCGCCACAGCATTGAACAGCTTCACATTGGGGCGAGCTAGAAGCTTGCTCATGATGGTGGATGTGAACAGGGCTGCATGCTTGATCACCACATAGTCGTCTTGCTCATCATACTCAATCCCAAGTTCATCAAGGAAGCGATGAGCTGGTTTGCGTACTACCTGCATTAACATAGAATTTTTAATCTTTTTAATCAACAACAGTAGAATCTAAGGCCTTGCCTTCAAATTGGATCTTTCATATGTCTTCACAAAAGAGAAAACCCTGAGCTATCTATCTCTTTTTGTTATATCTCATACCTAAGATCCATTTTTTAAGTTATGATGATTTAAGTTAAAACAAAAGATTTAGGCATGTCAAATTCATTTTTGAGATTTACAGATTAAAAGATGTATGAATGCTAAACAATAACAAGACTAGAAATCCGCTGCTGATTGTTTTTCATATTATCAATATCTGAATTCTTGTACCAAAAGAAATTCATAGAAAGATTTCAATATCTGATTGTTTTTCACATTACCATGGCAGAGAAAAGCTGTCCTCCTAGCCAGGCACCACCTCCGGGGCTAACAGATTGCTCAACAATAGCAACCTGTACGGACGGGTTCTTGCTAAGCTCATAGGCACAAGACAGCCCTGCGGAGCCCGCACCAACCACCACCACATCAGTGTCAGCGTGGGTGATCATGTCCATCATGTACCTACGTGTCATCTCACGTGACACGATGGATTCCTTGATGGGGTCAAACCTGAAATTGTTCAGGTCATACGGTGGAGGTGATGAGGCTGCAGACATGGAAACTGATGCATTGCGTGGAGAGGACTTTGCCTTGAGATGGAAAGAAAGTGGCGTTATGGGAACCCCATGGAAGGAAGACTCAAAGAGGGAAGTGTTTCTGTAAAGTTTGGTAGAGGAAGTGAGAGTAGTAGCTACGGATGATGCCATTACTGCCTGAGAAAAATCAAGAAAGGGTGATCTTTTTGGGGTTCCTTTGCAGCTTAGAGCTGAGAAGATTGCAGAAAAGAAGTGAAGAGGGTGGAAAAGAGTGGAAAGTGAACAAAATATCTGAGAGGACACCTGGGGAAAGGATAGGATTTGAAGGGTTTAGAATCGTTAGGATCTTCTTGTTGAAAGATCTGATTACCCTTGTTGCAGGGTGAGTTACGTCATTCAAGAAAATACTTTGTCCTTTTGGTGTATTTTGGCTTCAACCAATTTGCAGGCACCACTGTATCTGATCCCCACTTTGTCCTTTCTTTGTCACGTGGGATTATCTTGCAGACCCTTTCGGTGATCTTTGTCACCAAGTGCTCAACTTTTGGTCATCTTTTTGTCACTTAATTTGTTACCCTAGGAAGGTATCTATTTGACAATAGTATCTTGGATTCTTCATGGGAAAGGCATATTATTTGTTCATATATATGTAGTTTCAAGCTTGAAATGATTTGGCAAGTGGATACTTCCATCATCTTATAATGATAACAATCACATATTTCATTGTCAAAACGTTGATATTTCAATCTGAAAACTTCAAAACCCTAATCTTCAAGAGAACTTCATTAATGGTGTAATTGACACATCACTAATATGCAATAGCAAAAGGGTTATCAAAAAATAAACACCTTCATTAATGGTAAAAATGGCACCATCTTGCAACCAAAGGAACACTAGGAAAAAAGGTTGGCCATGGTAGATTCCCCACAAATCGAAACTAGAAACTTAAAAGAGAAAAAAGGGCTGTCATTGTATGAAATATGAAGCAATCTTCAAGGTTTAAGACTAGTGAGGTAGGTCCCCAAAATAAAGCCTAAAATGGCCAAAGAGGAAAGAAAGTGAGGGAAGAGAGATTTGATGGAATTTTTGCATTTACAATTTAACCGAATGTATTTCACCATTTTGAGTTTTTACTTTTCTTTTATTATCTTTTCCTCAAACCTTTGAAGAATCAAAACAAATAATCCTTATTTAATATTAGTATCTATTAATACTTACTCTTTTCATCTCTAAATATTTTTTTTCTAAGGCTCGTAAAATTAAAACTAATATTTTAATTTGAATTTATTTTTATAATATGGATGTTAATATGCAAAAAAAAAATAAAACAAATAATAAATTTGTAATATAAAAAAAATAAAAATAGTAACATTTGGCTTTTCTTTTATTCCTTCCTTTCCTCTGGGCTGGGTATTGGTGCAACTTGGAAGAAGCACTCATCTTATTCAAAGTCTCAAACCAGATTGTTGGGCCTCCTTGAACTAAATACCCCTTTTCATGAGAGCTGAATTCAAATTCAACATGAAAAAGTTTGAGGTAATGGGCTTGGGGTCTTTCCAGCACAAGACAATAATCTTCACATGATGTTGAAAATTAAAATATTTTTATATAAAAACACCTTGCTTTTTTTCATGGACAAGCCAAAATAGAGAAAAAAAAAACATCTTATTTGGATTTAACATCTTATCAAATATCTTAAGACTTGGAGATGGATCTTCTTTGCCTTCCTAAGTTCTAAAATAATGCATAAGTACACTTGTTAGCCAAAGTTTGCAAAACCCATCTCTTGTAATTGCTTACACTACATTGTGGTTGTCGATCCAACCTAAATATGATACATGCCAACTATTTTCAAAAGAGAGATAGGCACAGTGATCGATAATAGTGAAACCGTAATTAAATTGGATAGATAAAATATCAAGTCAAGTACTTCAAAAGAAATAAGGTGTATCAATTTCATATCACATAATTAAGAAAATCTTAAAAATTTTATAAATGTGAACATTACACACCTCGATCAACCTTTAGGAGAAAGGATTAGGAGAATTCTACAGACCTCTATGCACCTCAATAGGTTAATCTTTAAGAGAGAATGACACTTACATGTCGGATTCTCTGGTTGGGAAGATGCACAAGCAAGGGATAAAATATGCTTCTTTTCCTTCACCGTTTTGGCTGGAATATAACATTACCAGATAATGCTCATGTCAATTCAATGAAAAAATCATCTTAGAAATGAGAATATAGTTATTCCTGGCTGACATTCGTTCACACATAATGGAATATTTCTACTATTATTGCATATACCTTAGCGGCTAAGGGCATAAAACTCCACAACTCGCATAACCATGACCAATTTTGCTCTAATTTTTCGTAACACAAAAACTTGGCCAACTCCCCTATGTTTGCCAATATTTTTATGGATTGCACTAGTTTATATGGTAGGTGAATTCACCGGCCTCTGATGCTTTGTTGAGTCTGTTGATTAACATCCCCCAAGCACTTTTCAAACTCCTTGAGATCCTAGCAGGCAATTTTCATTTTCAATTTCAGATTTACGTATTATTGTAGAAGCAACGTTTTGAGCAAACAAGAACAGGGTCGCAACCAATTACTGAGGCAGTGAGGCTGGAACAGAAGAAAAGAGGCAGGGAACAGAAACCAGAGATCTAATGCTCTTAAAGCAAGTGCACGAACCGGCACAAGAAATCTCTCTCTATAGCTCCGCGTGACCAAACATGATCATATCTAAGATCCATACAACCAATAGCCGAAATAAATCTTGTGCTTCATCAGATGATGAAATAAACCCAAACAAAAAATGCAGAAGATATTCAGATGACTAAAAGACCACTTGTTTAACTTTGAGTCATAGAGAAACAAACTTTTATAGATTGCATAATCATCCAACGGTACATAATTGAGGGAACTAGAAAGCACAAGAAATACGAGATGCATATGTCGTTATGAAACTAACATAGAGATGATATAAGACCATAGATATTATCCTAATCAGGTAGTATTTTCTGCTTTGACACAAGCCGTGTGACTTAGCAGAAAACTTTAAGCAGCTGCAACTTAGAAACCATGGATTTTGATGTTCTCCTTCTTCACAATGCCAGCCTGGTCCAAAAAGAAAGACAATGAAGTTTAGGAACTTGAACACCACACTGCATCAGATGCACTTTTGCTTATCAACACATGTGACATTGAAATATTCAAGAAGCAAAAACAATTACCTGAACAAGGAAGGTGGAGACATTCTTTCGCTGGTCACCTTGAAGTTGAATAACCTGAATATAAACAGCAATACAACAAACTTAACCATTGGGCACCAATAACAGATATTGACAAGGTTAATAATCTCTTATGGGTTATACACACACCTGCCCTAATTCAGGATCCTGAACCACAGTGCCATTGCAGCAAAACTCCTTCTTGAGGTCTTTGAGTATCTTGTTATAGCTGAATTCTTTCTTCAACCCCTGGACAGTTGTCAGGCTTTTCCTACCATTCCGCTGCTGGATACGAATGTGAACATACTCCTTTGCACCAGCACCTGAGTCCTCAGCATTTGCATCAGCAAAGGGATCTAGCACAACAAACACAAAATACAAGTTAAACCCATTTTAACAACAACAGACAAATCAACAACAAAGATGCATAATGGGACTTGGGAAGTTAGGATCCAGGCGTACCAAAGGTAGTAGGAATCTGGACGTCGAGATCAGACATGAAACTTAGTTGATCAAAGAGGCCTAACAACCACAAGCTCAGACCTAAATATGCAAAGCAATACCCACATCAGATATGAATTCATATATCACCATCAAGAATAACAATAATATTCACATAAAATCAAAAAAAAAAAAAGAAGGAATCCTAAATTCCATTTGACAACCAACCAAAGTGGGCATCTCATTCCCTTCTATCAACAAGTTAACATAACAAACGAAAGCCTTACAAACCTCACAAAAAGTAAATAGAAGAAAGAAGTATCTGATCATTGTTAAATCAAAAACCATAAGTTAAACTGGAAACAAGTATAATCACAACAAGATTCAAACTTGCACCCAATCCCTCCCAACGAGGATTAAAATCTTCCCTATTTGCTCTTCCACTTTCTCAAACATACCAAAAAAGAAACAAAACAACACCCCAAAATGTTCTAATTTATGCATTAAGGGACCAAATCTTAACGAATTAGCTACAAACCCATCCCAGAAATCATTACAATTAATCCAAAAGGCACAATTAAAAATCAATTAACATGTTTACAAAAACCCAACATCTAAAAACTCACTATTTTAGATTAATATTCTTTTTCAATCTAATCAAACTATATACAATCATGACAAAACAAAATCCCAGACCTAAAAATGTAACCTTGAATCTTACATTTCGCTCATTTCTTTCAGCCAAAAAAGATTCTTAATCTGATCTAAACACAAACAATTAGCATACAAATTAAAGACAAAAAAGAAGAAATCTCGATTATATACACAAAACCCATGATCAGAAAAGCTCCAGATCAATCACTGACTGATAAAAAATTGATCTTTAACCCCCAAAAACAACAGAATTCAAAGGAAAATTAGAGAAGATTATATAGGAAAATTACCTGATCCGGGGATTTTAGGGCTTTTGGTAGATAATTGAACTTCGGATTACGAGATAATAATGAAACCCTAAAAGTCGGATAAAGTCTGAGAGGCGTTCCTCGGCGTGGTAGGGGTGGTGGTGGAGTTTAGCTTTTTCGTTTGGGTGGAGAGGGAATTAAAAGGAGAGAGTTTTACCCAATAATTTATTTAATTAAAAAAATTAAGGAAAAGACAATTTTTTTTTTTGGATATTTTTGGGATTTTTCATAGGTTGTACGCAAGTTGAGGCGATGGGTTTTTACTCCTGCGATTACGATTTAAAATTGCACTCGCTGTTAACAGCTAGTGATGATAAAATTAGACACGTGGCGGTTGATGGAGTGAGACGTGAGGTGGTAGTGTTGATGAGGAGCAAGGAGGGGAGTTGTTGAGTTGAAAGGGTAGAATTGTCAACGTAAATGGAAATTGTTGAGAAAAAGAAGGTTTGAAAGGATAAAACGACGACGTTGCGAACTGGGAACAATCCTTAAAATGGGCACGTGCGGTTTTTGTTCATGTCTTGTAGGGAAAGACAGAATCAGGTTCGGTTTAGATAAGAGTGGTCCGATTACCCCGAACCAAGTCCTCCCCATTTGTTTCTAGTTAAGATTAATAAATTTACAAATTTAAATATAAAAAAATTATTATCCTAATTACAATTGAATTAAGTTCAATTATAATTATCAAATTTAATCGTAAATACAAGATATCGTATCATTTATAATAAATAGCGAAAAATCTTAGTACGATGATTACGATAAATTTGTTTATTTTCATAAAAATAAATGAATGTTTACGATTATAATTATTTAAATCGCGATATTAAACAGACCTGAAAGAAATTTATAAATTAAAAACAGGAAGACTATGTGGCTTAAAACAAGTAAATGCATAAGCAAAACTCAATCTGGCCATTTTTGTTTTCATAATGCAATTGCTATATTTTTCCATGAGTAAACTTTGTCTTCAACAAATATTAGTGAGAAGGGGAAGGGGTATACAATTGAATCAAGCAACATTGATTTCCTCTGCTATGCTCATCTCCTCCAAGAGCTGAACTTTTGGCTCTAAATCAATGAACTGGTTGGACTTGCTGGCTAAATGTGAAATGCTAACCCTTCCCTGACGCTTGATATAGTCGGCTACAGCCTTCATCTCCTCCAGTGAGATGTATATATATTTTCCTCTGTCATCCATGACACCAGAAAGTCGACCTGTGCACGCGATAAATAAAGGATAGACAAATAAGTCATTAAGTTTTATATGACAAGCACTTAAATTGTTCATTAGATGAAAGTAGTTCCGGAATAGATGGTTATGAACGGAAGGAAACATGAAAATTACATACCCATACTTTCGAGGGAGGTGATCCTATTGATACATTCCTGCATTGATGATAAGTTGTACTTAAAAAGTTAGAAAGCAGAATCTAGGATAGGAACAGGATGGAAGAAGAGAGGCTAGACAGTTCAATTTACGGGTTCCCTTTATTTGCTAGAACTGGAGGCCAAAAGTCGACCTATGAAAGGATTCAATTTAAAGGGGAAATTAACTATTAGGAGCATATACCTGGGTTCTCAGCTTGAATTCTGCAGCCAGATCTTCCAAAGGAATACATTTATGATTCTGCAAGATCATATACAAATACATAAATAACCAAAGTGCAACACAACAACACTCATTCGAAAGCCTTATTGGCACCTAATAAACTGTATGTAGGCTAATGCTTATTCTGTCATTATATAGCACAAATACTTCCAAAACCTTTGTTAAATTCTGATTAAAAAGATTTCAGATCAAAAAAGTTCACATTTGATAGTCATTTGCTTGTCAAAGGAAAAAGATCAAAGCAAGAGGAAATGGAGGAGGCTGAAAACAGCCAAAGAAAATACTTGTCTGCTTATCATGATTTAGAGTAAGAAACCAGTTAATACAGGGCTCAAAATTACCTTAATGTATTCCACAAAATTGGAAAGCAAGTCCTGACTTCCATCTTGCACTTCATTCTCTGTGGTTCCTTCAGCATCAACAGAAAACTCCCCTTTCCACTTCTCAAACTCCAATGCAGCAGCTTCTTCTTCGTTGGCCTTTCGAGCTTGAGCTTCTTCTTCCTAGATAAACGATAGCAAATATCTTAAATTGGGAAATTATATATAAGTGGTTATCTGGGTGGATTCTGAGTATATCAGCGCCACAAAGATGAAGGCAATCAACACACCAGCCTACGCTCCTCCGCTTCACGTTCCTCATCCTTCCTCCTCCGCATTTCAGCATATCGGTCCTGTTTGGTCAGCCTTGACTCCCGAGCAGCTTCTTCAGCCTTGATCAAAAGTCATAAGAACTTAGTGAACAGTGGCAACAGGTCCAAGCATAACAGAATATAAAATAAGTAACGACTGAGATAATAATGATGTACCCTTCTTTGTGCATCCCTTTCTTGCCGCTTCTTTTCTTTTTTCTTCGATGCTTTAGCCTCATAATACCCATCTGCCTCATCTTCTCCATCACTTCCATCAGCAGTTTCTGCATTGACATTTGGATAAATAAATACTTCAGTCAGTGCCACTTACCCCAAGCAGAGAAAACAGCATTTTAAGGAAAGAAAACTAGGCTGCTGTAGAAGCGTAATTCAAATTTAATGCTATGGAAGAGAAAAGAAGGGGTGGGGGATTATTAAGAAAGCATCTCAGATTCACACATCCTTGCACAAAGCCAAATCGTTCCTCTCTCTCTCATTCCTCATAAAAAAAACATTTGAGACATCAAAGATAAGCCATTCCTTAGTATGGTTTTAATCTACAAATAACATAAATTAAACTCCCTATATTCACTAACAACCTTAACCACCTTAAACGTGAAGTATCACTCCACAAAACAAACCACTGTTTCACCTCACATCTCTTTCCTAAATTGAAAGTAATTCCGCTAAATGACAGAAATAACAACATCCAGAAAAGATGATCTGCTGAATGGTCATAAATGGTCCTCTACACATTTCATATACAGATTTCATAACTATAGCAAGAAAGTCCCATATGTCATCAAATCAGTAAAATTTGTTAAAATGCTCAACAAACCAATCAAATTTCACATTCTTTCCAATCAACAAACCTTCAGCAGTTGCAGCGGCTGATGACGTGCTAGCTCCTCCGGCAGCCGGTCTCCTCCGCATCCTACTACGACCACCAGTGGCTCCACCACGTACTACATTTTCCCTCCTTGGAGCCTGCAATCCACACAAACCAATTAATAATCGCATAAAATTAAAAAAACCAACAAAATTATAACTTTCAATACTCCAAATATACCTGGCGTTCTTCAACGTGTTCATCGGTTGATCGAGTACCCTGACGGTGTTTCCACAGATATAATGGAACTAATGCGAGTACAAGAAGCATGGAAAGTACTAGAGCAAATATTTCCTCCATTTCTGTATAACTGCCAATGGAAAAGCATTAATCAAACAAAATGGATATGGATTGAATGATAGAAATATACTAAAACCCTAACATGGAAAGGATATACTTCAAGTCCTAAAATTGATGCCAAATTATGTTAAATTTTGAATCTTTTTCACTTAATCGAAAAGAAAAACGAAAAACCAGATCGATGAGTGGTAACTCTACGTTTGGCTGCCGAGAAAACTAAAGAAAGATTCAGAAAAAGAAAGAAAAGAGAGTGGATTTTCAGGAAGATACCTCAGGCAAGAACCAGAGGAGAGAGGCCTTCCGTCGATAGATGTCAAATTTTAACAGCTGCTATAGCGAAGCAGTAACGACGTCGTTTACCAGTTGACCAACAAACTCAGAATTTTCATTTTTTTTTTAATTTTTTATGTCCAAGAACATTTTATGAATAAATTCAATTTTGGGTATTTATATTATGTTGCAAAACAAAAAAAAATTTCCTTGATTGGAAATTAAGAGTTGTTTATAGTTTTTTTTTCTTTTTTGGGATTTTTGTATGGATAATTTTTTGTTTTTCTTATTTATAGAAGAAGGAAATTAATCTTGGTACATAAAGAACCAAAGCTTTAGCCGCAGAACAGAAATTTCTTGCTCAAATGGTAATTTACAACAAAGCTTAAACAATTAATTGATGCTTCCTGATTCAGATTCCCAGCTCTGGCACAACAAATTTTATTTCTAAAGCTTGTTCAGATTCTTTCATCAAAGCTTCATGACTTCAGCAGCAGCTTGCAGGGTACCAAACTTCCATGTCTACGAATATGGCATTGGGACCTGATTAGCTTCACACCAGATTCTTTTGTCAGCTGATTGTAAGAACCCCAAAATTTCATGTCCAACAAGCTTACAAAAACTATAGATAATCATATGATTTTAGCGACCTGTTGTAGAAAAAGAATTACTTATTAATGGTTCAGCAAAACTTTCAGTTGGTGAAGCCAAGGGAACTTGATACATGGGAATAGGCATCTGCAATGGGAGATCAGGCATTTCTGCTTCAAAATTCAGGACTTGAATCGCCTGTCTTATCGAGGGCCTCAACGTGTAATCTGGATGTGCACACCAGAGTCCAACCATTACCATGCACTTTGCTTGTTGTTCATCGAACCCCATCTGCAATCTTTCATCAACAGCCGATAGAGGCTCCCCCCGTCTGTAAAGATCCCAAACCCACTCTACCAATCCCATCTCATCGTTTCTAGGATCTCTTGCCCTTCTACCTATCACAAGTTCTAAAGTCACAACCCCAAAGCTGTAAACGTCTGACTTGCTGCTTGCTTTACCTGAGATTACATATTCTGGAGCCATGTAGCCTAAAGTTCCAGCCAAACAAGTTGTTCGAGGATCTAGCTCGTGGTCCACCAGACGAGCTAATCCAAAGTCACCGAGCTTGACATTGAAACCAGAATCCAGCAACACATTCCCAGCTTTGATGTCTCGGTGCACCACACACTGCTCCCAATCATTGTGAAGATAAAACATTGCTGTTGCTAAACCAAGACAAATCTTGTACCTTACAGCCCAAGTTAGAGTACAATTGTGGGTAAATAAGTGAGAATCGAGACTACCATTGGGCATGAACTCGTACACAAGCAGGAAGTGACCTCGATCATGACACCAGCCAATGAGTTGCACCAGATTCCTGTGTCTTAACCGGCTAACAATCGTCACCTCAGCTAAATACTCCTTTTCTCCCTGTTTAGAACCCCTTGAAAATTTCTTCACTGCTACGTCTATGTCTAACTCTGGTAGGTGTCCCTTGTAAACAGCTCCAAATCCACCTTGGCCCAACTTCCTGTCATCTGAAAAATTGTTGGTGGCTGAGATAAGATCTTTGTAAGAAAATCTTCTTGGTCCTGCTCCTCTTTCGAGGTCATGAATAATCCAGATTAAGCTTATTCCCTCTGGATTCTCCTGCTTGTTTCCAATCTTCTTTCCCCAAATTGTAAAATATGCCACAATACACCCAACTACTGGAGCACCAAAACATAGCAGTGCAATCATTATGATCTTGTCAGTCTTTGATCCTTTTGTCTGCTTGGAAGCCAAGCTGGAACTGAACTGCCATGATTTAAGTATATGTTTCTCGTGATAAAGACCTGTTGCAGCTCCAATCCCAACCTTGACCCACTCCATGGGTAAAACCTCCCTCAGATCAACATGGAAAGAAAGACTAGAATTTTCTTGAGGATTAGAGGTGGCCTTGTACCTCCAAGACACAGTCAAGTTCTTAGTGGAAGCATTATAAGAAATCCATGCATCAGCAGTATCTCCGCTGTGAAAGCTAGCATTCCAAGGTGTGTACACAGAAGAATTGAGCGAGTTGATATTGATGCCCACATGCTCATAAGGAGGATCCGTTTCTAAGTTAGCAAAAGAGTCAAACTCAACCAAAACAATTTGATGCTTCTGCTGTGATAACTCAGAGATTAAGGTGTTAGGAAATAGGCCTAAACCACCACCACCTGAATTCTCAGGAGATTGAAATCCAACAGGAACAATGAAAAAGACGATCCCATCACCATAAAGTAGGTTGTCAGGACCTAAGGTATCGATAGTGAAGGAAAAATGGGTGGTAAAGTCAGTAAGCTGCTTGGTACCAAAGTCCTGGAGCCGCACAGGCTCTGTACAAATAACTTGGCCAAGGCGATAAAGCGAATCCTTGGTCAAGTTCATGGCTCCAGCAGAAGGACTCGCATCTCCCCTGTATTCAATGTCTGTCATGTTAGAACCAAAGTGAGTTATGTTGAAGGAAACCGAATCAATCAAAGGAAGGAAGAAAAGAAAGGTTGCAAAAATCGTAAGCTGCTGTATGAAAAAGTCCATTGAAACTACAATGTGAAGGAGAAAAGGAAGAAGGCAACTTATAACAATTTCCTAGGATTTGGTAGTTAAAAGTTGAAGTTGTATGCTTACACATTTGACAGGAAAAGGTACAATTATTGATTAAGAGAAAGTTAATAATCTGTTCCATGAAACCCGGGCCGCTGATTCATGTGTCCATGGAAACTTCAGATTAATATTGTAAGGTTAGGTCTAATAAACGTTGTTGGCAAACTTACAAAAGTAAACGTTATGCACCTATCATATTAAGTTTTTAATAAAAAAATCATAATCGTACAAAAAAATAATATTAAAACAGTTCAATTTAAAAACATTGATTGATATATAATTCTTTATCTAAAAAATAAGATTCAAATATCTCTTTTCTCAATTATTAAAAAAAAAAAAAACCTAAACTCACTCAAACCAAGCAATTCTAATAGTGTACCGATTAACTTAAATTCTCTTTTTCATTCAAGATTAACTTAGTTTCGGAACGTGGAGCAAGCTCTCCTATATATTTCCAGGCGCATGGCCCCGTTGCAGTAATTTTGTACGAGAAATCAGACCCACGTTCATGTGTATTCGCCCAAGGCACGTGCACATTCCCATGGTTTCTCACCTTGAAGGAAAAAGCCAAGAAATTTGGTTCAGAAGCTAAAAGAGGAAAAAGCAAGGAATACCAAATAAAGAAGAGAAAGAGCCTCCCGCTCTAGTGGGAAAATGTGGAACAACTTTCCCTTGCTTTCACATTTGTTGAACACATCCTAGCGGCGATAAAAAGAATTACTTATTGAAAAATATTTTTGATCGGTTCTACGGTTAATATTCGTTTTAAAATTTAATATGACATCAAAGCATACATCATCTTTTTTTTTAATTTTTTTCATAAATTTCTTTTATTTATAATCAATTAACTTTAAATTAGATATCTATCTTTTTTATCTTGTAATATGAAAAGTGCATTTTTTTAATTTATATATATATATATTCTTAAAATATTATTATTCTCCATCCGTTTATTTTTTTTTTCATTTTTTCCTTTTTGAAATGTTTACTTTTACCTTTTTTTTATATGACAAATTTATTTTTCATGAATTTTTTTACTTTTTTATATTTAAAAAAATTAAACATCCATATTATAAATTTTTAACAATTATAATATAAAATAAATAAAAAAACATTTTGAAATGATAAAAGTACGATAATATTGAATCTATATACTAATTATATATTTATTTATTAGTCCAATAAGTAATAGTTTGGATTAAATGTCCAAACCCGGCCCATAGGCTTTCAAGTTGTGGTGGGCTGGCAGCCTATGATTTCAATTAGGAACATGGATTTGAAAATGATTTTGATTTCATGGGGCAAAACCTAAAAGAGGTGAACCTTTGGGGTTCTCTTGAGAGACTATTATTTATTATTATTTTTTTAAAATGTTGGGATATTTTAATATAATGAATTCGAATATTTTAAGGGTGGACTTGCAATTCTCTATATTTATAAACTAACCCACATAACTATTGATATTTACAATAAACCCATTAATCTCCACCAGTGATTTCTTGTATATCAAATTAATTAAAGAGAGGGTTTATGTTTTATACATTGTCAGTTACTATGATTTTATACATTATGACTTACCCATATAGTAAAATTTTGTAAATTTACCAAGAGTTTATAAATGTGCAAAGATAATATATCAAATATAAACCTTAAAAAATGTACTTAGGAGAAATTTGAAAGCTAAAATTTGGAAGAAAAGAATAATGACATCAGGATTACAATATTGAAAAACTTTCTGCTGCAGAATGTAAAAGACAAAAAAGCCTAAATTTGTCTTGTCCTAGCCAAACCCAAAAAAAGATGTAAAACAATGATGAATAAGAAGAATTCCCAACACATTCCACAATAATGCTTTCACTGGCTTGTAGAGTACCTTGTTCCAATACATCTCAATCTCCTCAGCTGTTCTTCCAGGGATTCTCCCAGCAATCAGTGTCCATCTGGTATAACATGTTGCGCCCTTCTTTTTAATATGAAAATATTCTAGAAAACACAAACATGTGTACGTATGTGTAGAAGGTTTGATAAAGAACAGAAGATGTACTGCCTTTCTCCAACCAAGTTCAACATCCTGATTATCAGTGTTTCCTCATCTTCCGAGAACTGCAGTTCAGAATCTTGTTTATTGTGATCCTCTGGAAATGAAATAACTCAGGTTAGAAAGCACAAAGGACCTTCTAATTTCAAGCTTCTTTCAAATTATATGGATAGCTTTTTGGGGGTTTTTTTTTTGGATAATTATTTGTTTTTCTTATTTATAGAAGACGGAAATTAATCCTGCTACATAAAGAACCAAAGCTACAAAGTGTTTAGCAGCAGAATAGAAATTTCTTGCTCATATGGTAACTTACAACAAAGTTTAAACAATTAATTAATGCTTCCTGATTCAGATTCCCAGCTTTGGCGCAACAAATTTTATTCTAAAGCTTGTTCAGATTCATTCATCAAAGCTTCATGGCTTCAGCAGTAGCTTGCAGGGTACCAAACTTCCATGTCTAGGAATATGGCATTGGGACCTGATTAGCTTCACACCAGTTTCTTTTTTCAGCTGCTTGTAATAACCCCAAATTTCATGTCCAACGAGCTTACAAAACCTACTGATAATCATATGATTTTAGCGACCTGCTTCAGAAAAAGAATTACTTATTAATGGTTCAGCAAAGCTTTCAGTTGGTAAAGCCGAGGGGACTTGATACATGGGAACAGGCATCTGCAATGGGAGATCAGGTATTTCTGCTTCAAAATTCAGGACTTGAATTGCCTGCCTTATCGAGGGCCTCAACGTGTAATCTGGATGTGCACACCAGAGTCCAACCATTACCATGCACCTTGCTTGTTGTTCATCGAACTCCATCTGTAATCTTTCATCAACAGCTAATAGAGGCTCCCCCCGTCTGTAAAGATCCCAAACCCACTCTACCAATCCCATCTCGTCGTTTCTAGGATCTGTTGCCCTTCTACCTGTCACAAGTTCTAAAGTCACAACCCCAAAGCTGTAAACGTCTGACTTGCTGCTTGCTTTACCTGAGATTACATATTCTGGAGCCATGTAGCCTAAAGTTCCAGCCAAACAGGTTGTTCGAGGATCTAGCTCGTGGTCCACCAGCCGAGCTAATCCAAAGTCACCAAGCTTGACATTGAAACCAGAATCCAGCAACACATTCCCAGCTTTGATGTCTCGGTGCACCACACACTGCTCCCAATCATTGTGAAGATAAAACATTGCTGTTGCTAAACCAAGACAAATCTTGTACCTTACAGCCCAAGTTAGAGTACAATTGTGGCTAAATAAGTGAGAATCGAGACTACCATTGGGCATGAACTCGTACACAAGCAGGAAGTGACCTCGATCATGACACCAGCCAATGAGTTGCACCAGATTCCTGTGTCTTAACCGGCTAACAATCGTCACCTCAGCTAACTACTCCTTTTCTCCCTGTTTAGAACCCCTTGAAAATTTCTTCACTGCAACATCAATGTCTAACTCTGGTAGGTGTCCCTTGTAAACAGCTCCAAATCCACCCTGGCCCAACTTCCTATCATCTGAAAAATTGTTGGTGGCTGAGATAAGATCTTTGCAAGAAAATCTTCTTGGTCCTGCTCCTCTTTCAAGGTCATGAATAATCCAGATTAAGCTTATTCCCTCTGGATTCTCCTGCTTGTTTCCAATCTTCTTTCCCCAATTGTAAAATATGCCACAATACACCCAACTACTGGAGCACCAAAACATAGCAGTGCAATCATTATGATCTTGCCAGTCTTTGATCCTTTTATGCGCTTGGAAGCCAGGCTGGAACTGAACTGCCATGATTTAAGTATATGTTTCTCGTGATAAAGACCTGTTGCAGCTCCAATCCCAACCTTGACCCACTCCATGGGTAAAACCTCCCTCAGATCAACATGGAAAGAAAGACTAGAATTTTCATGAGGATTAGAGGTGACCTGGTAACTCCAAGACACGGTCAAGTTCTTAGTGGAAGCATTATAAGAAATCCATGCATCAGCAGTATCTCCACTGTGAAAGCTAGCATTCCAACGTGTGTACACAGAGGAATTGAGCGAGTTGATATTGATGCCCACATGCTCATAAGGAGGATCCCATCTGTCTGAGTCGGCAAAAGAGTCAAACTCAACTACAACAATTTGATGCTTCTGCTGTGGTAACTCAGAGATTAAGGTGTTAGGAAATAGGCCTAAACCACCACCACCTGAATTCTCAGGAGATTGAAATTCAACAGGAACAATGAAAAAGAAGATCCCATCACCATAATTTGGGAGGTCAGGACCTAAGATATCGACAGTGAAGGAAAAATGGGTGGTAAAGTCAGTAAGCTGCTTGGTACCGAAGTCCTGGAGCCGGACAGGCTCTGTACAAATTACTTGGCCAAGACGATAATGCCAATCCTTGTTCAAGTCCATGGCTCCAGCAGAAGGCCTTGCATCTCCCCTGTATTCAAGGTCTGTCATGTTAGAAACAAAGTGAGTTATGTTGAAGGAAACCGACTCAATCAAAGGAAGGAAGAAAAGAAAGGTTGTAAAAATGGTAAGCTGCTGTATGAGCAAGTCCATTGAAACTACAATGTGACAGAGAAAAGGAAGGAGGCAACTTATAACAATTTCCTAGGATTTGGTAGTTAAAAGTTGAAGTTGTATGCTTACACATTTGACAGGAAAAGGTACAATTATTGATTAAGAGACAGTTAATAATCTGTACCATGAAATCAGGGCGGTTGATTCATGTGTCCATGGAAACTTCAGATTAACATTGTAAGGTTAAGTCAAATAAACTTCGTCAGCAAACATCAATGGCACAGAATGTTCACATTGACCTATTGATAGTGAAGCATTTCCTCTAAACTTCTGGCTCAGTTTTTAATTTTTTTTTTTAGGATACTCTTCATGTAAATTTTTTACGGTATGGTCTTTTCTCACATAGTACCTTAAGTTTATTGTCTCTTTATAAAAAATTAATTAACAACTTTTGAGAAAAGAAGTCAAACACAAGATTTTATATAAAAAAAATAATCTCGGGGTAATATGTGAGAAAATATCATATTAAAAGGATTTATGTAAAATTTATTTTATATATATATATATAAAATTTCATGAAAACTTACAAGTAATCCAAGTTTAAACGTCATGTCAAACATTTTAGAAACATTACGCACCCATCAAATTAACATTTTAGTAATAAAATTATTATCTCGTGATAAAATAGTATTAAAACAGTTCAACTTAAACTCACTCACGCCAAGCAATTCCAATAGTGTGCCAATTGACTTAAATTCTTTTTTTCATTATTATTAAAGATTGACTTAGCTTTTGACTATGGAACAAGCTACCTAGATATTTCCCGGCATTTGGCCCCGTTTCAAGTGCATGTTTGTTCCAAATCGAATTATTGACCTTAATCCATAATTTTGTATGATTATCCTTTAATCACCCTTTATATAAAATTTTGAATCCATCATTATCTAAAACTTTAAGCCAAATCAATAAATTATTTCTCGTAATACTTCCCTTCACTTACAAAATTCATGGAAGCCAAATCAATAAATTATTTCCTGTAATACTTTCCTTCACTTACAAAATTCATATAAACTTACAAGTAATTCAAATTTGAATGTCATATCAAACACTTTAGAAAAAATAGATAAAGTGCTTCAATTTCAAATAAAACAAATAAAAAATTCTAAAAAGCTTACAAAGGTAAACGTTACGTATCCGTCAAATTAATTTTTTAATAAAAAAATCAAGATTGTACGAAAAAGTAGTATTAAAACAGTAAATATTAGTTAATGTATAATTTTTTATGTAAAAAGTACGATTTGAATCCTTTTTCTCTCGATTATATAAAAAAAAAAAACCAAAACTCAAATCAAATAATTCTAACAGTGTACCGATTGACTGAAACTCCTTTTTTAATTCAAGATTGACTTAGGTCGGAGTGTGGAACAAGCTCCCCTAGACATTTCCAGGCGCATGGCCCCGTTGCAGTAATTTTTTATGAGAAATCAGAAGCATGTTCATGTGTATTTGGCCAGGGCACATGTGCAATTCCATGGTTTCTCACCTTCTAGGAAAAGGCCAAGAAATTTGGTCCAAAAGATAAAAAGAGGAAAAAGCAAGGAATACCTAATAAGGAAAGAACCTCCTGCTCTAGTGGGAAACTGTGGAACAACTTTCCCTGGCTTTCACATTTGTTGAACACATCCTAGAGGCGATAAAAAGATTTACTTATTGAAAAATATTTTTGATCGGTTCTACCGATAATATTCATCTTAAAATTTAATATGACATCAAAGCATACGTCACTTTGTTCGTTAATTTTTTTCATAAATTTTTTTATTTATAATCAATTAATTTTAAATTAAATATCTATCTTATTTATCTTGTAATATGAAAAGTGCATTTAGTTAAATTATATATAGTCTTAAAATATTATTATACTCCATCCGTTTAATTTTTTTTTCATTTTTCCTTTTTGAAATGTTTACTTTTACCTTTTTTTATTTGACAAATTTATTTTTCATGAATTTTTTTTACTTTTTCATATTAAAAAAATTAAACATCCATATTATAAGTTTTTTAAAATTATAATATAAAATTAATAAAAATAAAAAAATAAACATTTTGAGATGGTAAAAGCAAGATAATATTGAATCTATATACTAATTATATATTTATTTATCAATCCATAAGTAAAAGTTTAGATTTAATGTCCAAACTCGGCCAATGGTCTTTCTGATGCTTAAGTTGTAGTCGGCTGGCAGCCCATGATTTCAATTAGGAAAATGATTTTAGTTTCATGGGCCAAAACCCAAAAGAAGTGAACCTTTGAGGTTCTGTGGAGAGACTATTATTTATTATTATTTTTTAAAATGTTTGGATATTCTAATATAATGAAATTGGAATATTGTAAGGGAGGACTTACAATTCTAGATATTTATAAACTAACCCATAGCACTGTTGATAGTTACAATTAACCCATTGATCTCCACCAGTGATTTCTTGTATATCAAATTAATTGAAGACAGAGTTTATGTTTTATATACTGTTAGTTTTTTTATAAACTACCACTTACCCTTACAGTAAAATTTCGTAAAGTTATAAAGATTTTATAAATGTGCAAAGATAATATATCAAATATAAACCTTAAAAAATGTACTTAGGAGATATTTGGAAGCTAAAATTTGGAAGAAAAGAATAATGACATCAGGATTACAATATTGTAAAACTTGCTGCTGCAGAATGTAAAAGACAAAAAAGCCTAAATTTGTCTTGTCTTAGCCAAACCCAAAAAAAGATGTAAAACGATGACGAATAAGAAGAAAAACAACACTTCCCAACACATTCCACAATAATGCTTTCACTGGCTTGTAGAGTACCTTGTTCCAATACATCTCAATCTCCTCAGCTGTTCTTCCTGGGATTCTCCCAGCAATCAGTGTCCATCTGGTATAGCATGTTGCACCCTCTTTTTTAACATGAAAATATTCTAAAAAAAACAACCATGTGTACGTATATGAGCAGAAGATTTGATAAAGAACAGAAGATGTACTGCTACTCCCTTTCTCCAACCAAGTTAAACGTCCTGATCATCAGTGTTTCCTCATCTTCTGAGAACTGAAGTTCAGAATCTTGTTTATTGTGATCCTCTGGAAATGAAATAACTCAGGTTAGAAACCACACAGGACCTTCTGGTTACAAGCTTCTTTCAAATTATATGGATTCTTTTTTTTTTGGGGGAGGCGGGGGGTGGGTGCTGGTGGTGGGGGAGTGGGGGAGATTATTGTTTGTTTTTCTTATTTATAGAAGACGGAAATTAATCCTCCTACATAAAGAACCCAAGCTACCAAGCGTTTAGCAGCAGAACAGAAATTTCTTGCTCATATCGTAATTGACATCAAAGCTTTAACAATTAATTGATGCTTCCTGATTCAGATTCCCAGCTTTGGCACAACAAATTTTATTCTAAAGCTTGTTAAGATTCATTCATCAAAGCTTCATGGCTTCAGCAGCAGCTTGAGGTGTAATACCCTCAAAAATATCATACTTAATTAATTATATAAAAAGTTATAATCTATATTAAACAAATAAATAAATATAATATAAGTTCAACTTTTTATAATTGCAGTTATGACTTTAGGTTTGTTAATAAAATAAGGATCTTTAAGTAAATAAAAAAGTTTAATTAATATCAGTTTTTTTTTATCACGTTTAAGTTAGTGGGGTTAAAGTCAGTTATTTTATCTGATAACAACTCACTAAATCACGTTAAAAAAAAAATAGTAGATGTCAGTTTGTTTCATCAAACTCAAACGATAGACAGTCAGAGGAGTTTAGCATCAGGGAAAAAGAAAGACAAAAGGAAAGGTTAAAGTATTGAAGGAATTGTTGATTAAGGTAAGTTGGTGTTGTATTGTCATAGTTTGGGTACAAAGAACCTTAAATTAGTTGTATCTTCTTACCTTTTATTTAAATTTGGTACTTTTTTGATGACTTTCCGGCAGCATGATGGGTACCAATGGAAAAGGTCTTGAAAAGATCTTTTCAATGGTTTTTGTAGCATCTCGTTTGGCCTTATGGTTAGGAAGATATGAATTTTTGAAATTAATTAGAAACCTGATTTTTAATAGTTTTGACAACTCAACTTTGGGTCACGGGAACTCTATATTCTGGCAACGTTTTTGGTCGTTTCTTTGAGGGCTTTTGAAGTATGAAATAAGGTGTTTATTTTGGCACCAATGCCTCGGTTAGAGGCTTCCTGTATTAAGAGAATTAAAGCCTCAAATTGGGTTCGTTGATACTGAAAACCCAAAAATCTGGATATTTTTGTGACGATTTTGAGAATTTTAGCTTTCGAAACTTGAGAATTTTCTGTTCTTTTTAATCGAAACAAATTTTGGTGTTGTATTATGATATGAATACTTCATATTGGTGTTGATTTCATCACTGGAAATTTATCGGATTAAAAGTTACAAGTGCTTAAAGTAGGCCAAATGGCCATCCAGATTCTGGAAATTTTTGAAAACAGAAAATTTCTTTTTAATTTGTTTTAAAATTTGATTTTAATTAATATGTGATAAATTCTATTGTAAACTTCATAAATATTGGATATGTGATTTCTACTGTATTTTTATGTTAAGAAGTATGTATTTTTATATTTTATAAATTATTTTCTTAAATTAGTAGATTTTATTAAAATATCAAAAATTTATGAAAAATTATAAATATGATTTTTCAAGAGAAATTAGTGTTATCTCTCTATCTGAAATTAAAATCCTTACTGATTTTATGATTTAAGTTTAATTCTCAACCTTATTGCAAAATTTTGTTTAATTCAAAAATATATATAATAATAAAATATTACCTTATTAACCAAAAATGTTCCTAAATTGTAATAAAAGTCGCTACACACCCTAAGTGCTTAGGATGGTCAACGGAAAGTCACCTTGTAGGATCTGTTTGTAAATTCAGTTCTGATTTTTGTATATGTTTCTTGAAATATTAGGCTTTTAGGAGGATTTTCAGAATTACTACTTGAAAGTGAAATTAACAAGATCAGGTAAGTGACTGATATCTCTTCGGTGTTTTTACACTTTAAAATTTAGCATCAACCTGAATTTGTACATGAGATATAATATTTTATCCAACAATTTATTAAAATCGAGTTGAGCATTCAAAATGTATATATATATGAGTTTATATGTTGGATTTATAATGTCGTTTATGCAAAGCATAATTTCTTATTTTGAAATTTGTATACGACTTTGTATAATGTATGCATATATGATTTCGCAAATATAAATACAAATATTTAGTCTGAAACAAATATACTTTTGTGGTGTATGAGATATGCTTGAAAAATTTGATATATTATTTTATGAACTTTGGGTAATCTAAAAATATATATATTTCTGTTTTGTCTCTTAGTATGGCTATGCTCTGACCCTGCCAATAGGGGTTAAATGTTGGTCATGTCGACATGT
The DNA here is from genome assembly GCF_000208745.1 of Theobroma cacao. Taxonomy (NCBI): domain Eukaryota; kingdom Viridiplantae; phylum Streptophyta; class Magnoliopsida; order Malvales; family Malvaceae; genus Theobroma; species Theobroma cacao. The sequence goes on from NC_030856.1 coordinate 2,865,132, forward strand.
GTTCTGTGATTAGAGATCGATTTACCAACCGCACTACCGGTTACAGAATAGTGGTATTTGTGATATCTGTTCAATGAAACCAATGATTGCTTTGATATGCTTCTGACCCCTACCACCCGGGTTAATTGTGATTCTATTTCTGACCTATGCCACGGGGGTTAAGTGTGATCGTAGCATGTTACGGGAGATCATAAAAATTTAAATATTGTGAATATAATTGTTCTATTATTTGAATGCACAAAATTTTGAAGTATATGATTCTGAATAAGATTACCCAATATTTTGTCTCGGCATTTGTAAATGATATTTTGTCCTAAATGTTCTAAGCATGCTTAATCCGGCTGAAGGGATGTTAGTTACTTGCTGAGCAGTTGGACTCACCTCTTCCTTCAAATTTTTTTCAGGTTGTGATTTGGTCAACCACGTCGAAATTTTGAGGAGTGATGTTTAATTTAATAGCACTTAAATTGTTTAGGATTTATTTAAATATTATGAACATCGAACTATCTTAATTAGTATTCAGACTTTTATCTTGATTTAGTAGCTTTATGGTTTTGAAGATTTAATTTTGAATATTGTCGAATTATGATTTTTAAAAGTTCTATTGCCAGATATAGTTTATAAATCACTAAACTTTTTAAGTATATCAGTCTCTTTTAGTAATGGTTTAAGATATATATTTTAGAGCCTTGCATATATGTAAGATTATACCTTACAGATATACGGCGTCTGTCATGTCTCAGGTCTGGGGCGTGACATGAGGGGTACCAAACTTCCACGTCTAGGAATATGGCATTGGGACCTGATTAGCTTCACACCAGTTTCTTTTTTCAACTGCTTGTAAAAACCCCAAATTTCATGTCCAACGAGCTTACAAAACCTATAGATAATCGTATGATTTTAGCGACCTGCTTCAGAAAAAGAATTACTTATTAATGGTTCAGCAAAGCTTTCAGTTGGTGAAGCCGAGGGGACTTGATACATGGGAACAGGCATCTGCAATGGGAGATCAGGCATTTCTGCTTCAAAATTCAAGACTTTAATTGCCTGCCTTATCGAGGGCCTCAACGTGTAATCTGCATGTGCACACCAGAGTCCAACCATTACCATGCACTTTGCTTGTTGTTCATCGAACTCCATCTGTAATCTTTCATCAACAGCTAATAGAGGCTCCCCCCGTCTATAAAGATCCCAAACCCACTCTACCAATCCCATCTCGTCGTTTCTAGTATCTGTTGCCCTTCTACCTGTCACAAGCTCTAAAGTCACAACCCCAAAGCTGTAAACGTCTGACTTGCTGCTTGCTTTACCTGAGATTACATATTCTGGAGCCATGTAGCCTAAAGTTCCAGCCAAACAGGTTGTTCGAGGATCTAGCTCGTGGTCCACCAGCCGAGCTAATCCAAAGTCACCAAGCTTGACATTGAAACCAGAATCCAGCAACACATTCCCAGCTTTGATGTCTCGGTGCACCACACACTGCTCCCAATCATTGTGAAGATAAAACATTGCTGTTGCTAAACCAAGACAAATCTTGTACCTTACGGCCCAAGTTAGAGTACAATTGTGGCTAAATAAGTGAGAATCGAGACTACCATTGGGCATGAACTCGTACACAAGCAGGAAGTGACCCCGATCATGACACCAGCCAATGAGTTGCACCAGATTCCTGTGTCTTAACCGGCTAACAATCATCACCTCAGCTAAATACTCCCTTTCTCCCTGTTTAGAACCCCTAGAAAATTTCTTCACTGCTACATCTATGTCCAACTCTGGTAGGTGTCCCTTGTAAACAATTCCAAATCCACCTTGGCCCAACTTTCTTTCATCTGAAAAATTGTTGGTGGCTGAGATAAGATCTTTGTAAGAAAATCTTCTTGGTCCTGCTCCTCTTTCAAGGTCATGAATAATCCAGATTAAGCTTATTCCCTCTGGATTCTCCTGCTTGTTTCCAATCTTCTTTCCCCAAATTGTAAAAAATGCCACAATACACCCAACTGCTAGAGCACCAAAACATAGCGGTGCAATCATTATGATCTTGTCAGCCTTTGATCCTTTTGTCCGCTTCGAATCCAAGCTGGAACTGAACTGCCATGACTTAAGTATATGTTTCTCGTGATAAAAACCTGTTGCAGCTCCGATCCCAACCTTGACCCACTCCATGGGTAAAACCTCATTCAGATCAACATGGAAAGAAAGACTAGAATTTTCTTGAGGATTAAAGGTGACCTGGTAACTCCAAGACACGGTCAAGCTCTTAGTGGAAGCATTATAAGAAATCCATGCATCAGCAGTATCTCCACTGTGAAAGCTAGCATTCCAAGGACTGTACACAGAAGAATTGAGCGAGTTGATGTTGATGCCCACATGCTCATAAGGAGGATCCCATCTTTCTGAGTTGACAAAGGAGTCAAACTCAACTACAACAATTTGATGCTTCTGCTGTGGTAACTGAGGGATTAAGGTGTTAGGAAATAGGCCTAAACCACCACCAGTTGAATTCTCAGGAGATTGAAATCCAACAGGAACAATGAAAAAGACGATCCCATCACCATAATCTAGGTTGTCAGGACCTAAGGTATCGATAGTAAAGGAAAAATGGGTGGTAAAGTCAGTAAGCTGCTTGGTACCAAAGTCCTGGAGCCGCACAGGCTCTGTACAAATAACTTGGCCAAGACGATAAATCGAATTCTTGGTCAAGTCCATGGCTCCAGCAGAAGGACTCGCATCTCCCTTGTATTCAATGTCTGTCATGTTAGAACCAAAGTGAGTTATGTTGAAGGAAACCGAATCAATCAAAGGAAGGAAGAAAAGAAAGGTTGTAAAGATGGTAAGCTGTCGTATGAACAACTCCATTGAGACTACAATGTGACAGAGAAAAGGAAGGAGGTAAGTTATAACAATTTCGTAGGATTTGATAGGAAAAAGTTGGAAGTTGTATGATTACACATTTGACAGGAAAAGGTACAATTATTGATTAAGAGAAAGTTATGAATCTGTACCATGAAACCAGGCAGGCTGATTCATGTGTCCATGGAACTTCAGAATAATATTTTTAAGGTTTACTCAAATAAACTTTGACAGCAAACTTCAGCGGCACAGAATGTTCACATTGACCTGTTAACTTGATTGTAAATCATTTCATCTAAAACTTTAAGCCAAATCAATAGATTATTTCCCGTAATGCTTCCCTTGCAGAACTCATAAAACTCTGCGAGTAATCCATGTTTAAGTGTAACATTAAACTCTTCAAAAGAAATAAATAATGTGCTTCCAACTCAAATCAGAGAAATAAAATTTTTTTTAAAATTTATAAACACAGACGATGCATACCTGCTAAATTAACTTTTTGATAAGATAATCATGAAGATTTTGATAAAGTAATATTAGAGCAATCCAACCTAAACTCCACTCATACCAAGCACTTGCCGATTGACTTGATTCTTTTTCTATTAAAGATTTGACTTAGTTTCTTAGTGTGGAACATGCTGCTTTTGTTTATATCCTCCTTGGGTTGCTCCTTAGTGCATGACAAGCTCTCCTAGATATTTCCAGGCGCAGGGCCCCGTCAAATCATGGGTATTTGGCAGAGATACATGTATATTCCATGGTACTTTCCTTTTAGGAAAAAGCCAAGAAATTTGGTCCTAAGGATAAAGAGGAAAAAGCCAAGAAATAAAAAAAAATAATAATGAAGAGAAAGAACCTGCTGCTCTATTGGGCAAATGTGGAAGAAATTCCACTTTGTTCAACACATCTTGTAAAAAAATTTCATATTCAAAATATTTTTGACAAATAAATTTCGATTTTAGGTTTAATATTTGTCTTAAAATTTAACATGACATCAAAGCAAACGTTACCTTTATTCGTTTATTTTTTTATGAACCTTTTTATTTATAATTAATTAATTTTAAATTAAATATACGTCTTAAAAGTTTAACAAGCTTTCAAAGTCGGGAATCATGAGAAATTTTAGAATGAAAAAATAGTAGGAAAGCTAAACAAGTATTTCATCTTGACCAATTAAAACTACAATAATAATGCAAATACACTTGAAGGAGACCTTTTTATTCCTAAAAATATGTTCATGTGAATCTCTTGTTCATAATAATGTTCATGTGAATATCTCAACTCTTACTCCTAAATCAAGATTTAATGTTACATTTCCCCAAAATTTTTTATCTAATTTGAATTACTATATATCTTGTAATATGAATAATGCATTTTCATTTAAATTATATATGTTAACATGAAATATTATTATGCTCCATCCATTCCATTTTTTGTTCCGATTTTCTTTTCGAGATGTATCAAAATGAAGTTCGTATTACTATTTTTTGTATGACAAATTTACGTCTATAATATAATTTTTTAAAAAATTTTAACATAATATATATCAAATCCAAAACTTTTATAATAATTCTCGTGAAAATAAAAAAAAACAAATATTTAGAGATGAAAAAAATAAAATAACATTAAGTATATATACTAGCCATATATCTATTTATTAGTCCAAACTCGGCGTATGGGCTTTCTGAAATGCTAAAGTTGTAATGGGCTGGTAGCCCATGATTCTAACTAGGAAAATGGATTTGGAAATGATTATGACTTCATGGGCAACTCAAAATGTTTAAAATGTTTGGATCCTTTAATATAATGAAACTGGAATATCTATGGATGGACTTGCAATTCTAAATATTTATAAAGAAACCCATATTACTATCAATAATTACAATTAACCCATTGATCTCGACTTGTGGTTTCTTTTTTATCAAATTAATAAAAAGAGAGTTTATGTTCTACATACTGTCAGCTAATACTATTTATGCACTATTATTTTACCATATAGGGAAATTTCATAAATTTATAAAGGTAATATATCAAAATATAAACCTTTTAAGAAAAAAAAATAGTTTCGATTTTTGAGTCACGGATGTTCTTCGATGATGAAAGTTTTCTTAATAGAAGAGAGATTAACAAGTTTTTACTAAGAAAATGACCATCCTTCAATTAGCAAAATGGGAATTTGTTCAGATTCCATTCAAACAAAAACATGGTTCCAACATATTTACATCCTACATTTAGGTCATGTCAAGGGGCAGTAAATTTCCAGACTCTCAAACCAAAAGACCCAAAGCCACTAGTTCAAGATTCAGAACCAAAACAATATACCCCTTATGTTTCACCAATTACATAATAATTAGTTAAGTCATCAAATTCTATTTAGGCCCCAAAACAAAATCTTCCCAACATATTCCACAATGATGCTTTCACTGGCTTGTAGAGTATCTTGTGTTCCAATACTTCTCAATCTCCTCAGCTGTTCTTCCAGGGATTCTCCCAGCAATCAGAGTCCATCTGGTACAACATGTTGCACCCTCTTTTTTAACATAAAAATATTTTAAAAAAGACAAATATGTGTATGTACGTGCTTGTACGTATGTGTACCTGATGAAAAAAGTTTGAAAAAGAAGAGAAGATGTACTACTACTACCTTTCTCCAACCAAGTTAAACATCCTGATTATCAGTGTTTCCTCATCTTCTGAGAACTGAAGTTCAGAATCTTGTTTATTGTGATCCTCTGGAGATGAAATAACCCAGGTTAGAAAGCACAAAGGACCTTCTGGTTTCAAGCTTCTTTCAAATAAGCAAGGTATAGGAAGTGAAATACTCTACCCAAAACTATAATATGAAACTTGGGTGTTTTTCTTTGTTGCTTCTTTTCAACACCTAGATGATGAGTCAAACGCTCAAACTCTAGTCAGCCATAGGAAAAGCTGAAGGTTCTAATGTTTTTTTCCCTTTGAAAAAGTACATAGTTAAGAGAAACATGAAAGCTAAAATTTGGAAGAAAAGTGTAATGACATCAGGATTACAATATTGTAGAACTTTCTGCTGCAGAATATAAAAGAGAAAAAAGCCTAAATTTGTCTTGTCATAGCCAAACCCAAAAAAAGAAAGATGTAAAACAATGATGAATAAGAAGAAAAATAAACAGAAAATGGGATCTCAACAGTAATGGACATTTGGGATTTGAAGAACAGGCCTAAGGATTTTACCTATAGAGTCCATAGATGCATCTTCACTAGAAGAGTGTTCTGATTCAGCCATTTTCTTCTTCCTTTTTTTTTTTTTTCCACTCAAAGAATGAAACCTCAAACCACTTAACCCTTTGTCAGAAAGTCACAAGAGAATTATGTGAGTTGGAGAGATGTTGGGGAACCGGAGGCATTTAAATAGTATTTCATGCATGACTGAGAGAGAAACATTTTCCTACAGGAAGTTTACTGGGAGGGAGAATGGAAGGTGGGAAGGGAATATTTTGTAGAATGGTAGTTGGCAAAGAGAATAAGGGGTTTGGTATGTTAGGTGAATATAGATTACTGATAAAGTTTTTGACATGAATTTAAAAAAGGGTCGTACTGTAACAAAGGTAGCATCAGATGAGTTATACCTGTGTGATTAATAAATATTCCACAATTGACTCATGTTTCAGATTTTTAGCAGGTTTTGTCATCTAGTTCATCTGCCATCTTCTGCATCTGATCTAATAATTTTCCTCGTTTTACCAATATGACACATGGGAGTTGAAAGTGATGGTAATAGGACTTGTAATTCACAAACCTCACTCTCTATAGACAAAAGTATGGAGATGAATGGTTGCATCAGAGGAAACTCTTGTCCTTGCAACTTGAAACTTCACCTGACTCTCATTTTCATGCACCCAAAGGAAAGAAAATCCATCTTGTTTTGATTTGAGTTTCAGTTTGATTCAACTAGTCACCATGAATACTAGAATTGAACTGCTCCATATCCAATATTCAAATGGTTTGAAGTTTGAAGTTCCTGCTTTCTCAACCATCCCCAAGAAAACATTCTTCCACTAACTTCATTAAATTATTTGAAGTTGCAGTGCACTTTGTTTTAAAGTCCTACCCAGCCTGCAATTAGTACCCGCAAAACATGCAAGAGCTGTCCCTGTGCTGTAACTCCAACTCAACATCCTTTCTTAAAATTCCAAAGAAACAAAAGAGCAGAAGGTTTCTTTATGGACTGGCTGGTTGGATTACCAGAAATGTAGAATAGTAATAACTTTATACCTCAGGACCCACCTATGCACCATGCGTACAAAGCAGAAGATAGGGAAAAGAGAAAGGAAAAGAGATTAGTCTCACATCAACATCATTGTCATGCTCATGAAACAGAGTCATATGCCATATGTTCTGATTGAAACTTGCTTTCTTATTTTGTCACAAGCCAAAAAAATTAGCCGGGGTTAGTTAAGCATCAAGAATTTGATCAGTGGCTATATAGATCTAAAATTAGCATAGGTGGGCATACTTCAACAACATATTATTATTAAGATAATTGTAAAAGGCCTTGGCATTCTTTTCTTTTCCTGAAGTTTTATTTTTGTTCTCTTTTGGCCCAAAAGGATGGATTTTTTTTCTCCTGCATTCCTGTCCAATCATTTCTTCCACAGTTTCTTTGCACGCGGATTAAACATGATGGTGGAAAAAGAAGAGAGTTTATTCCTCTTTTTGTTGCATAAATTAAACAAAAGAAGTCTTCCTCTGCTCATAATTTTAAAATCCAACTCTGTTTCTCTTTCTCTCTAAGCATAATCCATTCCTCACTCTGTTCCTAGCATTATCCATTTGAATGCTAATCTCATTTTAGTTTGCTATCATTTCAACTGTGCCTCCCGTGGGATTTGGTGAATCACATGAACACAGTGAAGAACATCAGCTGTATATTTACAGCCACAAACTCAGAAGAGAACTGAACTCTGAGCCAAATCAATAGAAAACTTAAATTGCACCAATAAACCGGTAACCAGGCATAGAGGAGCATCTTTTCAAATTTGACAACACAACCAAGTATCAACTTAAGAATTGTACACAAGTTTAAAGAAACCATCCCTCATCACATATTGCAATACTAATTCAATTATTGGACTTTGAAAAGCCAAATAGAATTTAAAAGAGAATACCATGTCATGCTGTTTTAACTTCAAGATTGTAGCAACAACCCAGTGTGATAGAAAAACAGTAACGGTTTCCATTGTCATTCAACATCACACAAGCCAATAGTTGAAAGCACAAGAAACACAGGACGTATATATCAGTTTCAAACCAACATAGAGGTAATATAACAGTACAGATATAACTAATAGTTCATCAGGTAGGATTTTCGACTTGGAACTGGAGGCTAGACTCCCAGAAATTTTTGCAGCTGCAACTTAAAAACCATGAATTTTGATGCTATCCTTCTTCACAATGCCAGCCTATTATCAAAATGAAAGCAAATGTAATTAAGAACTTGAAACAACATGCCTAAACTAAACATTCAATTACTCAGACATGCATGACTAAGCAAGTAAACATAGAACCTTCCAGTCAGTCTTAAGAATATGCAAACGTTCCAAAGGGTAGTGACAATTACCTGAACAAGGAAGGTGGAGACATTCTTCCTCTGATCACCTTGAAGTTGAATAACCTACACATAAACCACATACATAATGAACTTAACAATGGAAAACAAAGGCAGAGGTGGGGAAGGTCACTTTCTTAGGAGGTTAGACACACACCTGCCCTAACTCAGGGTCCTGGACAACAGTGCCATTGCAACAGAATTCCTTCTTGAGGTCCTTGAGAATTTTGTTATAGCTGAATTCTTTCTTCAACCCCTGGACAGTAGTCAGGCTTTTCCTACCATTCCGCTGCTGAATACGAATATGCACATACTCCTTGGCACCAGCACCAGAGTCTTCAGCATTTGCATCAGCAAACGGATCTAGAGACACAGCACACTGTACAAGTTAGATTTTCCATGATCAAGATAAAACGATTCATTGTAGTGGATATCAATATGAGGGGAAAATGCTTACCAAAGGCAGTAGGAATCTGGACGTCAAGATCAGACATGAAACTTAGCTGATAGAAAGAGCCAAACAACTACAACACTCAGGCCTACACTGCAAGGCAAACCTTCATCAGTGATTTCATTCTACTAGACCAAAGTAAGTTTCTTCTTTCTACACATCTCTCAAACAAACATTTCAAACCCTTATTTTCAGCTAACAAGAAAAAGCAATCAAAGGACAAAGAAGTGTTCGTGAAATAAAAATTTAGTATTCTTGGTTAATCCAAAGCTAAATAAAAACAAAGCACCACAAGACTCAAACATCGATTTATGTTGTTCCAAGAAAAAGCCATAAACTCATTTTGGCACATTTGACTCACTCAATACAAAAAGTCCACAAAATCAAACATTTGAAACACGAATCTAACGAACCAAATTTACTAGCAGAAACACAAAACGCCTTTACAACTTTATAATATCGAAGACTAAGTAAAACTATAAAAGGTACAACTTTTGCATACGGGACACTTATTTGCCAACACCCCATATTGGAATAAGCATTATGCTGATGTAATCTAAAGTGGGTACCTTTAATTTTACCCTAAAAAATTTCAAGGACACACCAATGCTAAATTATCTCAAAGTAGTGATTTTTTTTGGGTGGGGGGGTTCAAATTAAGATTATAAACTTCAATTAAGGGGGAAAAAAGAACCAAAGAAGTACTAAATTTTGTCTATTTCATCAAAAAAAGCATATATCTTGCTGAATTAATAGTAATAATAGTTACAACAACAGAGCCAAAAAAGGAAGATTTCTTCATCGTAATCTTTCTTAAAACAAAATTTCCAATTTCTTTTTGGGACTAAAACCAAGATGAAAACCTTTCACACAATAAAAACGCTAAAATAATCAAAACAACAAGTACCCATACAATCGATTACAATTTTTTTTAACAAAATAAAATTAGAGAACCAATTAAAACGTACCTGATCTGAAAATTAGGGTTTTGGACAATCAAGAATCGAATTATCAAATTTAAAAAAGTAAAACCCTAAAGTTGATGGTCGAAGCCTGAGCTCTGTCTCCGTTCGCTGAGTTTTCGAGGGTTTGTTTGGGGAGAGAGAAAATACACCAAAGAAGGATCCAGAAATTCCTTTCCTTTTGAAGTCCTAAATTTATTTTTTAATATTCGTTTTAATTTAAAGTCGGTTACAGAAAGCGAGTGAGCTGTTCGGCGTGTACTCGATTCTTTTAGCTGGTGATCATTAGGACGGACACGTGGACGATATCCTAGGCGAGTTTGAACCTTTTTTGTAGACGAGGAGGATGCGTAAGTTCAACGTATGTAGAGAAATGGGTTCGAGTGGCAAGCATAATACGACACCGTTTGTTGTTTTTCTCTTAAAAAAATAAAAATCCATAAGTAATTATAAAAAATTAATTCAGTTAATTATGATTAACATGTCCTTTAGGGAACTTAAATCCAACCCATTTGAATTAATAAAAGAATACCCCTAACGTTATTTGGTCGAAAATGTAGATTGAATGAATATCTTAATCAATAAGGTAAAATATTTTCACATTTCTAAGTTTTAATTAAATTTTAAATAAATTTATTAATTTTTAAAATAGACACTTCATATCAAAATTGTATACACTATTAATAAAGATGATGAAAGGATTAAAATATTTTTTTATTCATTTAAAAATTTATTATTATATTTTTTAAAAAACTTTAAAAAAAGGCACCCATGGTGCTCTTTAGCTCTCCAAGAAAAGGGAGGATGACACCGACAGTGCTTTTTTTTTTAATTAATAAAAATTATATAATAATAATTTTTAAAATTAATAATGAATAAACTTATAATTTTAATATTATTATGTCATCAAATTAACGAAAACACCAACATTTGACAAATAGCTAGATCTATGCCTCTAACGGAAGATTTTTTTTTAAATGAAGTATCTATTTTAAAAACTAATAGACTTGTTTAGAATGTTGATTAAAACTTAAGAGATTGTAGGTATTTTATCATAATCAATAATACTTTAATGCATTATTTTGTAAAAAATGTAAATGAAAAATATACCTTAATCAATAATATTATTCGGTCAAAAACTCATACATATAATAAAATTTTTTATGTCGACAAAAAAAGTTGATTCTTAACTTTATTATATAATTCAAAATCATATATTTGTATTAAAAAAATATTTGTTAGATCCACGAGGACACTCTTGAGTACACCAAACAAGACCTAAAGAATAAACAACAGATGGTTGTGATGGGTTTAACCAAACAAAGACAAATTGCAGATTCAATGATAAGAATAATAAGGTAGTTTTACAAGCAAACAGAGCTTGTTTATCATCACCATTTGCATGCAACAACCAACGTGTTACCATCCCCCGCTACACGTACTCGCCATGCAAAGGCCTGGGTCTCCTATAAATACCCTTCACTCCCCCAAGCCCCATAAGCAAGAACCAAAGCCTTGTCATCTAACTAGCTATATATCTATATCCACCATGGCAAAGCTCGGTCTCCTCCTAGCCACCCTTGCTCTTGTTCTCTTCCTCGGCAATGCCTCCGTTTACCACACCACCGTCACGGTTGACAGCGAGGAAAACCCTTGGGGAAGCAAAGAGAGCAGCTGTCAGAAGCAGATAAAGAAGCAAAACTACCTCAAGCACTGTCAGGAGTACATGGAGGAGCAGTCCAGAGGCAGCGGCAGCAGCAGCAGCCGTGAGCGCTACAGCCGCCCCGTGAGCAAGCACCTAGACTCCTGTTGCCAGCAACTGGAGAAGCTCGATACGCCGTGCCGTTGCCCTGGTCTAAAACAGGCAGTGCAGCAACAGGCGGAAGAGGGAGAGTTTGGGAGGGAAGAGTTGCAAGAGATGTATGAGACGGTTGACAAGATCATGAACAAGTGTGACGTAGAGCCTGGAAGGTGTAACTTGCAACCTCGCAACTGGTTCTAGAGAGAAAGAAAGATCAGAGCTGCCTGATCTAATGTAAAACAATGACTGTAATGTTCACCCATCAACTCTGGTGTTCTAACTGGAGGTTTTTGGGGTGACTAGAAGTACTGATAATCCATAAATAAAAGCACATTCTCGTGTGCGGTTGCTTTTTGCTTCAGGCTAAGATTAAATGAGCATAGTTCATATCAGAATCAGACTTCAGACCACCAGGAATTTAAGGAACAATGAACTTGCCTAGTTAATCTTATTGAATTCCTAAAGGCTCATATCAGAAATTTTTATTAATACCAAATCTCTGAATGGAGGATAATATTGGAATGATACATTAAAGGTCAATGGAAGACAAAATTATCAGAAGATTCTTGTTTTACATCAGTTCCTGTTGCTAAAGGGATGCTAACGTCTGTTTCTCCTCTAACTGTTTGCACTGGTATTTGGATTTATGAACTTTTGATAATAGTGTATATGCAAACACTAAAAAGAAAAAGCAATTGCATTGAACAAACAAGATGAATTAATGATGGCATCTGCATTGCAGTCTTAAGAGGGAAAAGAATTTATCCATCAGGAAGCTGGCAAAGCCAGCACCTGGAAGAACACCTGCCATCCTAGCCCTTTCAATCTTCCACGTATAGTTTTACATGCGTAAAACCCCAATTTCCCTTTAAAAACCGCACCACCACCATTGGAAAAGATGGAAATTAAGTTAAATTTTTAACAATTCGAGTCACATCAGAGCTATAATTACAATAATGGAAAGTCTGGTCACTAGGCAATTGCTTTCCTTTTAGTTCCTTATGCAGTCTCAACTGCCGGAAAAGCTACCATCAGAACTGTCACTGTTGAAGTAAGAATATATTAACAAAGATAGCTCCCATAGGAAAACCACAGAACCTGTGGAGAAATCCAATGACTTTGAGCAGTACTTGCTAAGGCCTTGCCTGTCAGTTGAAATGCTTACCCCCTGAACACACAATGCAGCTATATATGCAGATGTCATAGTTGGCAGAAGCATAAGGTGCAGTTGCAGCCTTGCAGGGGTGACTCAGACATAAAAATATATGTATATATGACTTTTTTCTTTTTAAGTACCATGGAGTGTATTATGAATCAGATATAGAATTATCGTTATGCAAATCCTGACCCTTTTACCACTTGAGCTTTATCTGTGTTCCAAGCTTAATCCTCACTGGGACGTATCTTAAAAACAACTGATCCAGATGCACAAACGTATGAAAGAGGGGAAAAGAGCATGGACAATACAAAATTTTCACCTGAACCACTACCTAATATGAACAGTTGAGCTAAAATGAGACCCAAAGAAAATCCCGAGATATGAATAGGTGATATGAAGCGGAGGTGAAACCATTTTATCCCCCAAAAGATACAAATTAACATGGTCAAGACTCAAGAGAGAGACTGAAAGAAATCCCCTTAAGGCAGTTTCTTAACCAAGCAAAAGCTACTTCTTGACACCATTAGCACGCAAAAAAAATACGCTACCTTCCCACAACAAACGTAATCGACATGCAAGGCCCTAAGTCTCCTATAAATAACACCACTCCTCACCCCATTTTTCACCATCGAAGTCATAACCAACCCTTCTCGTCTCAACCATGGCAAAGCTCGCAGTCCACCTAGCCTCCCTTGCTCTGATTCTCTTCCTTGCTAATGCCTCCATCCAGCACACAACTGTCACGGTCAACAGCGAGGAAAACCCTTGGGAGAGCCAGAGGACAGCTGTGAACAGCAGATAAAGAAGCAAAACTATCTCAAGCACTGCCAGATGTACATGGAGGAGCAGTGCAGCAGTAGCAGCGGGGAGTACTGCAATCGCCCCGGAAGCAAGCACCTAGATTCCTGTTGCCAGCAACTGGAGAACCTTGATACGCAGTGCCGATGCCCTGGTCTAAAACAGGCAGTGCAGCAACAGACAGAAGATGGAGAGTTGGGGAGAGAAGAGATGCAAGAGATGTATCAGATGGTTGAGAAAATAATGTCCAAATGAGACATGGAACCTAGGAGATGTGACACGCCATCTAGCACCACCATCACCCTCGACAGCGAGGAAAACACTAGGGGGCGACAAGGGACCGGCTGTCCGCAGCAGATAAAGAAGCAGAACTACCTAGAGAACTGTCAGAAATACAGCAGCTGTGACAACCGCTCCAAGAAGCACCTTGACTTCTGTTGCCAGCAGCTAGAGAAGATGGACAGGCAATGCCGATGCCCTGGTCTAAAGCAGGCAATGCCGATGCCCTGGTCTAAAGCAGGCAATGCAGCAACAGATGGAACAAGGACAATTGGGGGAAGAAGAGATGTATCAGATGGCTAAGAAAATAGTGCCCAAATGTGACATGGAGCCTAGGATGTGTGACTTGCCATGTCGCAGTTGGCTCTAGAGAGAAACATCATCATATCCCACGCTGCAGAACAAATAAAAATGTAATGTCTTGTTGAATATTGATGGCTTTTTGATCTGCAAAGGAACCTACTACAGAGGAAGAGGTAATGGTGATTCCAAGGGCCCGTAGTTCAAAAGGAAGAAGAAGATGTCATATTCAATTTTACTTGTTTGTTTTTTATTGTTTATTTTATGCAAGTTGAAAAGTCAACCATTTAGCTACTTGAATTAATTGATAGCGTATGAGTCATTGTGCCATGGAACCTTTCGTTTCAGCACCCTCGGTCTTTGTAACGCCAGATGACTTCATCTGGTTTGCTATTCTTTGTACATGTTCTCTCTCTTTGAACAGCATATATAGGTTGTTAAAATGAAAAGTAGTTGAGAAGCCGTTTATGAGGAAATAATATATTTTTTTTCTCTCTCTTCTCTCTCAACTATTCGCTCCTCTGTTCATCGTCTTCATCCTTTGAATATTCAAAGGTTTCAACATATCTCACCATTACTCTAGCGTTTTAGCTGGAGGTTTTGGGGTGACTACAACACTTTAATCGTAATAAAGGACATCATCGTGTGCGTTTTGCTAAGTTTATGAGTAGCCTGCTTAAATTAAAGCTTTACTAATATGCTTCAATTTCCTTGCAACCAGGAAAGAGCAATATTGGTTAACTGAATCGGTTGGCTTATAACTGTTCAAAGGAATTTGTGGCTTGAATTGCTTGGACAAAATTAGAATAAGAAGAAAATTTGTACGTGTCCTTTACATACAAAGATATATAGGTGTTGGATTAGTGTAAAGGGGGTTTTTGTGATAAAGAGAGGAAAAGTTACAAACAAGTAAAATGATGTGTTAAATGAGACAAAGAAGAAGAGTGGAGCAGTTTTGAAGTACTGAGTGTTGTGATAGGTGAAAGATAATAAAAAGAGAATTAAAGAATAAAAGAGAATTATAGACAGAAGCTCTAGAGGAGTATGTGTTAGTTTTTTAGGGAGAGAAGCACCCCTCTAAATGAATTATGAAGCTCTATATATAATGCTAAAGCGGCGGTTACTCAAGAATAAACTCTAATGCGACTAATAAATGATATTATTATGAAAAACATTAATGTGAGTAATTGTTACTGTAATCGGATGTAATAAGATTTGTTCTCGAGTAAAAAGTAATAGAAAAAATGTATACGTGAAAAGGTACAAGAGAAAAAACTATACGTGAACAAGTATAAGAAAAGAAGCTGCACGAGAACAAGTATAACAGAAGAATATGTATGTGAATAGGTATACAAGAACAAGGTAGGAGGGTGAAACGTTTGTACTTCAGGAAAAGAATAAGAGTATGACCTTTTAATTGCTTTCATATTTGAGTCATCAAGTCAAACTCTTTAAAACATTATAAGATAAAAGTAATTCATAAATTCTGCCACTTATTCTGAATTGCTTTCACTGTCATCCAAGTGAAGTGGTTATTTTATTCGAAGTAGTTGTTTTACTTATATTAGTTATTTCATATGAAATAGTACTATATTTATTTTAATTATTCTACGTGAAGTAGCACTTCACTTGTTCTAATTATTTTTTATATAATATTATGTTGTAATATAATTTTTTAAAGAATAGATATGAACTAAAATTAAGTATCTACAACTAGTTAACTGATACTTTCAAGGCTCTGATGATTCACATGTGTCGATTGAATTTTCAAATAAAACTACCTTTGTTTCCAAGCATGCCATCCAGACAAAACCTGAAATTAAGGGCAATGCAGGATCCCAAGTCATAACGCAGATAGTGAGGCAGCAGAATGGGAAGTTGCCCTCCAAGTGTGGGGTAAACCCTGACGAGAAAAGGCTTTCTGGTTCTGGTGGAAAGTGATAAACAATGGGTAGCTTGGTTGAATTGCTTTGGCCATTTTGCTAGACTTTTATCAGCATGTCTCTGTACCTCAGTTTCAAGCAATATGACTTTGTTTTTTAAGGTGCAAAAAGAGAGTAGCATTACTCGAACATAAAATCCTGATTACGTACGCAAATCTTGTTTCTTTTGCCACACTTGAACTTTAATCTATGTTACAAGCTCAATTTTTCACAGGGTTTCATTGCTACACTCAAGTGTCACAAGTGTCTCAAATCTCTGTTTGCCCTGCGCCCGTATGATGTGATATCATGATTACAGTTTATCTAAGCTCGGTAAGACTAAGAAACGAAATTGGAAAATTAAAACTAATATCTAGAATTCTATGGAAAATTATTTTTGAGTGATACTTGGCTTGAAAACAAAAAAAAAAGAAAAGAAAACAGAACATGTTCTGAAATATCTGCAGAGCCATCAAGAAATTGGATTACATGAGAGCATTTACCAAAGCAATTCGCAATCATCGAGGCCACAGACGACCGAACAGAGACATCTCAGTCTTAAAAAGGAATCTAAACCAATTCATAACCAAACAAAACATAATTTTATGGGAAGATTTGCATGGCGTAATACGTTTGAGCATCGAGCCAACTTCAAACTAGCCATCTCAACATCTCATCTCCCACGTTTCTTACATGCACATCCCAGAATTAACATAACAAATCTCTTTGAATTAACCCCTAATACGAGAAACAATGCATAGGATACCAACTTAAAGATCTCGGAGCTTTGGATTTGAACTACCAATTGTTAATTCATTTGGGACCAGAAGACGGCAGTGCCCTCATGAAACCTCACCCAACTTTAAATTAGCAGCTGCTACAGATAATTGTATTCTTTCAAAAAGCATCCATTTATATTTTGTTCGACAGGCATGACACATGTATATCATAGATTCTCCATCCTACATCCCTAAAATCAGATTACCCATGACACATATATATTATATATTTTTCATCTCACTTTACCTCTAGCAACATACACTACCCATGATTACCACAAGTTTAAATTTGTACCACCACAAACAATGCACATGCTAGCAGAACACATATGGCAGCAGGCAAAATAATTCTTAAGAGTAGAAGATAACAATTTTTGAACGGGATAGAACTTTATTTAATATTAGCTGAAATGTTTCCAACCATTTCAGCACCACACAGCATCAAAACCATTAAACCAGAACAGTATTTTAAAAGGAGTTTTGAAACTATTCGAGCCTTTTGCCACAGATTGGCAAAATTAGAACACAAGTACAACTTAGAAACCACCACGGAGGCGAAGGACAAGATGAAGGGTGGACTCCTTCTGGATATTGTAGTCAGCCAGAGTGCGACCATCCTCCAACTGCTTGCCAGCAAAGATCAACCTCTGCTGGTCTGGAGGAATCCCCTCCTTGTCCTGAATCTTTGCTTTCACATTGTCAATCGTGTCTGAGCTCTCAACCTCCAGGGTGATGGTTTTCCCAGTCAAGGTCTTCACAAATATCTGCATCCCTCCTCTCAGGCGCAAAACCAAATGCAGGGTTGACTCCTTTTGGATGTTATAGTCTGCAAGTGTCCTCCCATCCTCAAGCTGCTTTCCAGCAAAAATCAACCTCTGTTGGTCAGGTGGGATACCCTCCTTATCTTGGATCTTGGCTTTAACGTTGTCAATTGTGTCAGAGCTCTCCACCTCCAAAGTGATGGTTTTACCAGTCAAGGTTTTCACAAAAATCTGCATTCCACCACGCAGACGCAGCACCAAGTGGAGGGTTGACTCCTTTTGGATATTGTAATCTGCAAGCGTCCTCCCATCCTCCAACTGTTTGCCGGCAAATATCAGCCTCTGTTGATCTGGAGGGATACCTTCCTTGTCCTGGATCTTAGCTTTTACATTGTCAATGGTATCAGAACTCTCAACTTCCAAGGTAATAGTCTTTCCAGTGAGAGTCTTCACAAAAATTTGCATGCCACCACGGAGTCGCAACACCAAATGGAGGGTTGACTCCTTCTGAATGTTATAGTCTGCAAGGGTTCTGCCATCTTCAAGCTGTTTTCCAGCAAAAATTAACCTCTGCTGGTCTGGTGGGATACCCTCCTTGTCCTGAATCTTGGCCTTCACATTATCGATGGTATCCGAACTCTCCACCTCCAAAGTGATGGTTTTCCCAGTGAGAGTTTTCACAAATATCTGCATGCCACCCCTAAGTCGAAGAACAAGGTGGAGGGTGGACTCCTTCTGGATATTGTAATCAGCAAGGGTGCGGCCATCCTCTAGCTGTTTACCAGCAAAGATAAGCCTCTGTTGGTCTGGTGGGATCCCTTCCTTGTCTTGAATCTTAGCTTTGACATTATCAATAGTGTCAGAGCTTTCCACCTCGAGGGTGATGGTCTTGCCAGTAAGGGTTTTCACAAAGATCTGCATCTGTTGTCAATAAGAAACTCTGAATTAGTTTATAACATCCAAAATCCATATGCAGAAGCAAAAAAATAATAACTTTTGCCCAAAAAGTAACTAATAACTAAGCTGTAAACAAGAATTACTCCAAGATTTAATTTGGCATAGATTAAACACCCCACATAACAAGATTAAAACATTTTGCCATCCATATTTATCAACAATAACACAAACATCATAATACATAAATCATCATGCAAGCAGAATCGAAACCAATATTAACCAATCAAATAACATCAACAACAACCTTCAATTTGGGCCAATTACCTCACTTTTTAATACACCAATAAATCAAACCTAAAAACGAACTAAAAAGAAAGAAAATTTTCAATGAAATCCTAAAATAAATTTGCCATCCATATTTATCAACAATAACACAAACATCATAATACATAAATCATCATGCAAACATAATCGAAATCAATATTAACCAATCAAATAACGTTAACAACAACCTTCAATTTAGGCCAATCACCTCGCTTTTTAATACACAAATAAATCAAACATAAAAACGAACTAAAAAAATAAAAATTTTCAATGAAATCCTAGAATCAAGATCAGCAATAAATCACGAAACCCTAAAATCGACAAGATAAAATTAAAAAAAAAAACTTTTCAATCAGTTAAAACGCCCATCGCTCAACAGAATCTACGATCTTGAATTAGAAACAGATGAGATTTTCATAAACAGATATCAAAATTTCATCAAGATTGACCGAATTGAACGAATCAATATAAACCAAAACCCTAAAATACATGGAACAAAAACAAATCAAATCTAAAAAACAAACAAGAAACAAAACAAGAATCGGAGAAAGAGGAAGAAATTACCTTCTGAGAAAGAGATTTGAAAATCGAAAGCTTTTCGATCGATGAGACTTTGAGAGAAATGAACTTTGATAGGTGAAATTAGGGAAAATGGTGATTTATTTATAGAGGGAAAGAGGTTGAGGTTGCCGACTTGACGAAGAAAAGTAGGAAAATACAGGAGCAAATAAGAAGACGCCACGTATTACATTAGAGTTTGTGAGTGACTTGGATGACACGCTTAGATTTAATTGTTCTTGACGTGTTCAAAACGGGACGCTGCCGTTTTCTAGCTTTCCCTCCTTTGGAATAATTGTGGTAATAAAATATTATTGTTTAATACCTCAACCACCATAGGCATGCCTTTGTGTTAATACCAATTAATTATGATAATAATTGGAAAAGAAATTAATAGAATTTTGTATAGAATAAAGTTTGATTGTTTATATGGGCCAATAATGTTTGATTCTCTCATAAATGTGATTTTTTTTAAATTAATTATTTAATCTATATTTTTTGAGTCTTAATCTATGTTTGAGATAAGAAGAATAATATAATCAAGTAATGATAAGTCGATGGACCTTTAAAAACAACTTATCATTCTCTTTTCGATGTTCACCAACTTGTTATTTAGTATTGCAATTTAGGGTTTTAGACTATTCAAACAGCCTTACCTACTCAAATTAACATTTTGTTATATGTCAACTTGGTTTATGTTGATTATGTTATTGAGGAGAGGAAGAATAAGTTACTAGCTCAACAACTCTTAAAGATGAACAGTTTATTGGAAGGGATCAAAGTGAAGAAAGGGTTAGGGGACATGTTGTAGTGACAAAACCTCAGAATAAATTTATTAGAACGATGCCCCCAATGCAACATCAACTTGTTTGTACAATGATGATAATAAACAAGTGGGCTGCTTTTTTAAATCCTAAACGCATTGACTGCTTTGCATAACAGTAGCAGCAACAAGCAGAATGAATGGATTTTCTTGGTTTCATCAAAACCATGAACATGAAAGAAAGGGGAAGAACATGGCGGAAAGGGGGGGGGGGGGGGGGGGGGGACAATAGGAGGGGTTGGAGCACTCAAGAAGAATAGTAAGTTTGGAACTTTACAACCCAACTTGATAAAGCCATTAAAGAATAGGAACTAAGGAAAACTCAGGGTAAGGGAGGATTGGGCACAGATACACACAACCTTCATTTCAGCTTATGGAATCCATACCGTTGTATTATCGAAATTGAAGCATGCAGTCAAGTTCTCTACACAAAAAATGATTATTTTTTTTCCACCAATGAAGTGCTCTCATGGTAAGTTAATGCACACTCTTCTGTAGCCACAACAAGAATTCTGTAGTGTTTGATTATAGGCATTTATTATGAAAGTTTATTTATTTGTTTTTAGTTATGAAAGTTGTTTAAGATATTTTTATAATAATTGCTTGTTTAAGTTTTAATTTTAATGGTTGTTTGTTTGTATAAAATTAATTATTAGTGAATTGTATGGATAAAAATGGTAAAATATAATCATTATCTTATATAAATATAGATTTGAATTTGGGTAATTAGATATTTATGAAAAGGTTAATAAATTTTTTTTGTACAATTGGATATTTAAACGAGTACTATTAGTTAACGAAAAATGAGTGGAATATTATAATTCAAGTGCTTTGAGTAAAAAATTTCAAAAATAATCAAGTAATTATAGGATTTAGTACCCTATTTATTAATAAGATAAGATATCTCAAAATTAACTGTACCCGTTCATAACTCTAATATGCATCCTAAATTGGGTTGAAGCAATCCTCAAGCCTTCTTCACTAGTAGGAACCAGAGCAAAAATCCTTAGCCTAAGGCCCAATCTAGCCCATGAGGCATGAGCCCTGCCACTTTCTTTCATAGCAGAAAAGATTTTTGTATGCAAAAGTCACTTAAAACTTTCATAAACCATTTTTTGTTGGAAGTATGAGTTTCATAATCATGGTGAAACCCATGAACTCTTATCACTTTCTCTCTTTCGATCTCTCTCTCTAATCAATTCATATGCAAAAGTCTGAGTTCTATGAATATAATCCTCAGGTTCCTTTACTTCTGCTATAGATTTCAGACAAGAAATGAGAAGCAAAGCGAACTAATCTTTTCGATAGCCCTGACATCATGGAACTGTTCCCATATGCTGATGTTGCAACTGAAATCCTGTCTGGTTTCTCTTCTGTGTCTCGTTTTACCTCTGCATGGCTTTGTTTTTTTCCTTTTGTCTTTTTCTCTCAAGAACATGAACATCAGTATCATTCAAACATTGGCTTTGCCTTGATCAATTATTTTATCCATTAATCCCAAGGTACCAATCAAGGTAAACAACACCATTGTTGCTGGTGTTTTTATATATGTATACAATCCAGCTAGCAAAGAGTGGATTGCTATGGAAACTTCATGGTTGGAGACATAAATTTCAGCCCCCCTTCTTCTTTTCTCTGAAGTTCCAGCCTTTGCAAAATGATTCAAGCACATAATCCTTCACAATGTGTTACTCATCAGATACAGGCACAGTTGGATAGCATCCATGGAGCTTTGCAAATTCAACTTAAAATTCTATCCAAGTAAGATTATTTGTGTTCCTGGAAGGTTTCCTTGGCTGACTTAATAACTTGGATCTGCAGCCAAAGTTATACCTCAGGTTCTTAAATTACCAGGCCTCGCCACACCCGCAGCCACCGTAGGCGGTGCTGATTGTATCGTAGGCATCTGCTTTTGGGTGTCGATTGTCATACATTAGTAGTGTGTAATCTTTTACTAGTTTTTATCCTACAAATTTCTTCTGTTTTTATTCTAATAAACTAATAAAAACTATTAAAATGATAGAAAAGAGTAGTACAGTTTGAGTGCCCTACATAGGACACACGAATTGGGAAGACACGTGAGCATTGAGTTGGAAAGCTTTGATTAAGTGTCGAAGCTTAATAGTAATCAAAGATGATTGCATCCATGCATGGCTAGCTTTGACTGACAAAAAAAAAAAACAACTACCGTGCCAAGTGTCAAAAAGGTAATCACCTTTTTAACTAATAGATATAAAAGGAATTACCCAAAGGCTGGTTTATGCCCCAAAAAAGAATAAAAAAAGGCACAAGATAGATGAGCTGAGCTGAATTTCTTAAATGGGCTTTATGAATTAGCCTATATGTTTTCATGACAGTGTTTGATGGGCCTTCTTCTAAGTGATAATCACAGAACTGGTTCAAAGTGTAGGCTCGTTTTTAGCCCACTTCTTAATGTGTTGGGTGTAAATACATATAATTTTGATAATTTCCTTGATCTTAGAATAATGAAATTCCCCATTCTTTTTTTTTCTTAATGTTAATAACATTATAATTTGCAATTCACTAACAACATGTAACATTCATATAGAAATAACAATCACCACCGAATTTTTTATTTTAACATTCATCCCAATTCATTTGTTGAAATGGAATGTGATTATTGAATCATACCATTCCTAATCATAACTATTAAATATTAACACTTCCGATCTATTTATATTTTCTTCATAATATACTCCAATTTTAAAAATTTGTTGGGTTAGTAACTCTAAAATATGAAATATTACACCTTTTTTGGGAATAAAAACAAGAAATATATCTTTAAACCCAATTTGACAAGTTGCAATTTTAAGTATAAACAAACACTATGATTTGGTACTTTGTAAGAAAACAAATGTTTGGGTATATAGTTCAATGTTGTAATAAGAAAAGGCACACACAAGATTTGCAAAGAGAGAAGGAATGAATGAATGAATGAGGACACAAACAATTTTGGAACTATCGAAAAACAAAAATGGAAAGAGCACGTGTAGATGTGTAGTATCCATGAAGGTTGGAAAACAGATGAGATGGGGGAAAAGTGAACACCAACAAAGATTGAAAGTCCCATTTCTTATCTTCTTTTTTCCGTCTCTCTAATTTGACAAAGTTACAGTGTTCTTTGTATTTTCATTTGGCGAGGTGGGTGTGTGTTTTCTTGTTTGTGCCCCACTTGACAACTAATAAATGGGGACTTATTGTAACTCAGTCGGCAACTAACGGACAAATTAACCTAGCTTAGGACTTAGGGCTTGTCTCTCTCTCTCTCTCTCCTCTTCTCTCTGACTTTTCTTTGTATTAAGAAACACAATGGTCTTTGTCCTAAGAACCATGTAGGATTAAGGAAATATGAATGGTTTTTTTTCATTTTCAACTCAACAAGTCTTTTTTTTTTTGCCAATAATTACTCACCTTTGTTAGACTGGTGAACAATGAAACAAGATTTGTTTAAAGCAAAAAAANTCTGACTTTTCTTTGTATTAAGAAACACAATGGTCTTTGTCCTAAGAACCATGTAGGATTAAGGAAATATGAATGGTTTTTTTTCATTTTCAACTCAACAAGTCTTTTTTTTTTTGCCAATAATTACTCACCTTTGTTAGACTGGTGAACAATGAAACAAGATTTGTTTAAAGCAAAAAACCTCTATATTATGATTGTTTCTTTGATTTATCTATGACAGCAGACTTGAATTGATATTCAAGCAAAATTTTTTAATCAATTAATGACTCATGCTTTGTTTTTTTTTTTTAAGAAAATAAAAAGGTAAAATGTAACTGCAATGTTGCACCGAGTCTGTGACTGATTTTATTTATGACAACAGACTATTCATGTAATCTTTTTTTGTCAATCAATAACTTATGCTTTATTCTTTTTTTTTAAAAAAAATGTGAAACATAATTGCAATGTCGCACCGAATTTGTGATTAATTTTACCTATAATAATAGACTTGAATTGATATTCATGTAATCTTTTTCGATGGATCAATGACTCATTTAAAAAAAAAAAAATTAAAAGTAAAGTTTTGAACCTAAAATACTCCAAATTCACTAAAGTCAAAGGCAAGGGCCGTAATATTGGGTAGGTGTAGTATCATTGCATGTGATTGAAAATTCAAGACCGAATAACCAGAGGAACACCACCAACCTGAATACAAAGCATGTCGTGTCTAGTAGCTAGCTAAAGCAATGGAGAAAGACAAGGGAGAGAAGGTGGTATAGCAAGTACGTGCATAGCAATGAACTCTAGGTAATGGACCTCCTCGCATAAATGTGTTGATTCTAGGCATATAATAAGCTCATTTACATGTGAATAATGAATATCAGGGATGTTTCCTCCTTTCGGATAACCTGAGGCCCACTACACAAACCTATACCAGCATATTGTCTTTACTGTGAGGGGAGGAACCGGGGCCTGTTGGCAATTTGGCAAACTCCCAGGAGCTTCCACTTTTCAATTTGTCCTTCTCCACATGCACAACTGTCGTTTACCACTCGGAGATAGCACTTCCTCCTATTGCTCACCCTTAGTTATAGGTGGTAAAACCAAACCGACCCACATCTAATATTCGTGTTTATAATTAGATGTTTCAGGTTCGAGTTTTATAATTACGTGTGAGTTTGATCTAATTTTTTGTTAAATTAATGTTACATAGATATTAGTTTGTTGATTTATTTAATTTATTTTATTTTTTATATGATTGATTGGACAGTTTAATCTTAAGTATCTCTCTTTTATAATTATCTTAATAACATTACGAGGGAGAATAACATAATTTTAAGCTTCAAGCATGTAAATGTTTACTTGTAAGTATTCTCACCCTGTAAAAGTGGGATGGAATGGGGTAAGTTAAAAGCACTCAAACAATTCATCTATGCTTTGATTCTTGTTGCATAAGATGTTAAAACAGCAGCAGCCAAACTTGGAAGTACAATTATTTTCATAATAAGACTGTGGCTAAGCTGTCACGGCAAATTTTTCCCTTTCACCAAAGAAACCGAGAAAGCCCTACTTTGTCCCCAGTAGCTTTTACATCCCTTTCGATTTGCTCCTTATACTCTTTGAAACTAAAGTTTCTGTACAAAGCTGGCTCGCTGCAGCTTTGTATTACAACTTCGTCGGTGGGGCAGTAGAAGTATGCAATAGAGTACCTTTCAACCTCTTCATTTGCAGCCACCCGGTGAGTGATACTCTTGTAAATGCCATTGCTCAATGCCTGCATTACATGGAATCTCTGTTTTAATTCGTGGACGGAAGATTAATATAAATATATACATACGTATCTATTATTGAGCTGAATGTTCACGTATCGTATACTTACATAACAAATAAAAAATCAAGAATGAAAATAATCTTCGATATATTCTTATGTTGTCATTGTAATTAGTAATAATATACTATTGATTACCTGAAATAAGTCACCAATGTTGATGACTAAGGCTTTTGGATTGGGTTTAACACTAAACCATCTTCCATCTGTATTGAATTGCAATCCCCCTACCTGGTCTTGGGATAAAATGGTGAGGAAATCAGTATCAGTGTGAGGGATAATCCCAAACATCCTGGAAGAGAATGGACAAGGAGGATATCTGTTCATTCGAAGAGAACTCGAGCTTGGTGAGCAGTTCTCTTGGAAATAATTTGGTTTGATGCCCAATATTTGTGCTAAATGTTCAGCTAATTTTTGAGCCAGTAAATTAGCTTTTCTTGCATACTCTTGTATTGTTGACCTGAAAAATGGTGAAACAAAAAAAATAAGGTCTTGAATGATTCATTGTATCAATTTTGTATATATTTACTGAAACATTGGAGAATTCTTGAAATGATCAGTACTAACAATTCAATCCACATGATTACAAAGAAACCAAAGTTCTGGAGAATTCTAGAAATGACCGCATGCCTTAGCTAGCCTCTTCACTAGCAAAAGCACATTGTGGGTGACAGCCACAGTGACAGTGGTCTGGTGGCTAAAGGCACACCAGGCCATGGCGGCAGCCCTCCAGGGCGATCACACGGGTGGGGCTTCGAAATGTTTGGCAGGTAGCAGCATAAGACCAATCATAGATAGATGAAGCAACATATAATTATAAAACTGGGATAAGGTAAACTCGCGCTTACTGATAAATCAGTAAAAACCAAAATTTTATATACAAATGAGTTGTCCGTTCTTTTATAAAATTAAAGAGTATATCTCTCAAACCTTATCATAGTACAAAAAAAATTATAAGACTATTATAAGGTTTGAGAGTGTAATTTGCAACCTTAAGTTCCAAATAATGTCTATCTAGTTCTAGCTAGTGTTTGCACTATATAACCTTTTCATTTTTCTGTTTCTTGTTGGTTTGACAGCCTAAAAGTTGTTCCTTGTTATTTCATGTAAAGACAATGAAGAACTGTGGTGGATGTACTATAAGAAATAAGGTAAATAACCAGGTACCTGAGCTTGTTGCATTCATCCATTCTCGAAATATCTTTGAGCGATATATGCAAGGCTTCTGACCAAGAAAGGTTCCTCAAGCTGGTAGCTAGAGGGTTCCCCCATCGGTAGCTATGGGCTGATAAATTCAAAAACTTCTTCTCGGCCTTCTTGTCAAAAGGCAGGTGAAACACCTTCATCTGCTCATACTTCAATCTGTCCAGTAGCCCTCCTGGAATCCCATGATTCACAATTTGAAAGAAACCCCATTCACGAGCAGCCTTATCCATCTGTTCTATGCACTTTTGCCTCTCGAATGGTCCAAGATTCAAACCACTGAGATCAATCAAAGGCAGCTCAAATTCCTCAAACACTTCAATCGTGGAAAATTTCTCCTTTTCAGCGGAGCTCTGCAAGATGGCCTTGTATTTCTGGAAAAATGGAGGTTCAACACCCATTGAGATGGAGAGGAAGTCGTACTATCTTCTCAATCCTGTTCAGACAAATGTACATGAAGTAAGTAATTATCATGCTCAAAAGAACTATTTATATGAATTGTAAATGAAAGTGTTCGTTGTTAGAAACAAATATATATATGTATATGTATATACACATACATATGTATATACATATATGTTATATACATACATATGTATATACATATCAATGTCCTAACTCCTGCTATACGTTTTGATTTGTCTGCAGTTACTGAATTATTATCATTATTTCATGACAAATAGCGATAGAAAAATACAAAATTTTTGGTCCCCTTGTTGCAAAAGGTCAAAAAATTTCCAAATTAAGGCCATCAGGGAATCATTTTCATTCCTAGAAGTAGTTAAAACATTTCCTTGTATGGTTAAACTTGTTGCATTGTAGCTGTTCTTGAGCTGTCAATTAATTGCTTTTTACTTTCATACACATTGAAAGAGATTTCATCAGCAGGTACATATGTTCTGGTTCACATTTTAGATTATGAAGTATTACTACTTGGAAGAGAAACTTTTTCAATTTCCATATATAATGCCTTAAATGAGCTTGGAAGATGCTACATCAGCAAGTGTTCTTTATTTTCAATTGGCTACAAACATAAGCCCAATTCTCCAAACTCTTCCATTCCTTAAACTCTGATTCCAAGTTATTATAGCTGGAAACCTGTCACCAGAAGAAGTTTACAGGCCTTAATTTTTGCCATGGCTATGTTTGGAGGATCAGGTAATTGTAGATAGACAAGTCCACTTATGTATCAAATCTCCTTGTAAATTACCTGATAGCTAGCCTTAGCAGATAACAGACAAGCATAAGGGAATTATAAGGAGGACAACAACAGCCACACTCCATTTCTGCAATTCACATAATCAAAAATGTTAATGGAAGTTATATTATTAAAAGTAAAGTAGCATAAAATGGGATGGATTCGAATAAACATAATTCAATTCCTATAGCATCCGTGATCAATTCCATTGCTCTGATATGTTGGATGACCAACTTTGGGGGGGAACCTCTGGAAAAGAAATTGACGAGTTAAAAGAAAACAGGCTGTTGCATCCGTAAATTTTTGTCAATATCTCCAGATCAGCACCAAACTGTTTCCTGGAGTAGACTCTTAGGCTAAAGCTTGGTGTGGACAGGAATGATATTTGCATAGCTGGTTGTAGCTTTGATGGTTAGTTGGGTGTTGTATCGAGTCTATCTCAGGCTTTCTTTTGGTTGTTTTTTTTTTCTCTCTTTGCACCTCTTGTTTATGGTTTGGTTTTTTCTGTTGTTGGATTTATATGTATTTCAGGTGGTTCGCCTCCATACCCTACTCCTATGGAGGCAGACTTCTTTCTTTGACTGAGCAGAATGACAAGAAAAAAAATTAGGGCTTTGTCCAGAATTGGTAATCATCATGTCTTCTGGCATATAATTTAAGGTAAATTATTAATATGACACTGATCACTTAGAAGAGACCAAAGGAAACTTGCAGAAGCAGCACTTTCTACCATCCAGGGAAGGTTGCACATTATAGCTATATATAATATATAGAAAAAAAATGGATGGTTAACTTCCTAATCCATGGACTGCTTATGATCTCTCCTAAGACTCTCACAAGAACAAGCAGAAGAATTTTCAGAAGTCCTTTGCAGGGAATCACCTTTTTCACTAATAAATATAAAGGGAAAATGTACTAGAGGCTGGTTTATGGGGTGACTACAACACTTTAATCACAATAAAGTACATTATCGTGTGCTTTTTGCTAATATTATGTGCATTTTCACATAGCTTTAGGCCTTAATTAAAACTACCTTTGTTTCCGAGCATGCCATCCAGACAAACCTGAAAGTAAGGGCAATGCAGGATCCCAAGTCATAAGGCAGATAGTGAGGCAGCAGAATGGGAAGTTGCCTTCCAAGTGTGGGGTAAAACCCCGACAAGGAAAGGCTTTTTGGTTCTGGTGGAAAGTGATAAACAATGGGTAGTTTAGTTGCATTGCTTTAGCCGTGTGTTAAACTTTATCAGAATGTATCTGTACCTCTATTAAGTAATAAGACTTTGTTTTTTAAGGTGCAAAAAGAGAGTAGCATTACTCGAACATAAAATCCTGATTACATACGCAAATCTTGTTTCTTTTGCCACTCTTGAACTTTAATCAATGTTACAAGCTCAATTTTTCTCAGGGTTTAATTGCTACACAAGTGTCACGAGTGTTTCAAATCTCTGTTTGCCCTGCACCTGCATGACGTGAGATCATGATTACAGTTTATCCAAGCTCAGTAAGACCAAGAAACGAAATTGGAAAATTAATACTAATATCTAGAATTCTATGGATTAGTTTGAGTGATACTTGGTTTGAAAACGAGAAAAAAAAAAACGCAGAACATGTTCTGAAATATCTGCAGAGCCATCAAGAAATCGGATTACATGAAGGCATCTACCAAAGCAAGTTGCAATCATCGAGGCCACAGACGACAGAACAGAGACATCTCAAGGTCTTAAAAAGGAATCTAAACCAATTCATAACCAAACAAAGCATAATTTTATGGGCAGATTTGCATGGCGTATCACGTGCAAGCATCGAGCCAACTTCAAACTAACCGTTTACCACACCATCACACTGTCAGAACCAGCGTCTCAACATCTCTTCTTCCACGTTTCTTACATGCACATCCCAGAATTAACATAGCAAATCTCATTGAATTAACCTCTACAATGAGAAACAAAACATAGGATACTGAATTAAGATCTTGGAGCTTTGGATTTGAACTACCAATTGTTAATTCAATTGGGACTAGCAGAGGGCAGCGCCTTCACGAGACCTCACCCAACCTTAATTAGCTGCTGCTACAGATAATTTTATTCTTTCAAAAAGCATCCATCTCTTTTTTGTTGCATTATAGATTCTCCATCCTACATTCCTAACTCAGATAACCCATAACACATATATATTTTATATTTTTCATCTCACTTTACCTCTAGCAACATATACTACCCCATAATTACCACAAAGATTAAACTTGTACCAACTACCACCACAAACATAAGACAGCAGGCAAAATAATTCTTAAAGTAGAAGATACCAATTTTTGAACGAGATAGAACTTTATTTAATATTAGCTGAGATGTTTCCAACCATTACAGCACCACAAAGCATCACAACCATAAACCAAGAACAGTATCTTAAAAGGAGTTTCCAAACTACTCAAGCCTTTTGCCACAGACTGGCAAAATTAGGTTGCAGTGAAACTTAGAAACCACCACGGAGGCGAAGGACAAGATGAAGGGTGGACTCCTTCTGGATATTGTAGTCAGCCAGAGTGCGACCATCCTCCAACTGCTTACCAGCAAAGATCAACCTCTGCTGGTCTGGAGGAATCCCCTCCTTGTCCTGAATCTTTGCTTTCACATTGTCAATTGTGTCTGAGCTCTCAACCTCCAGGGTGATGGTTTTCCCAGTCAATGTCTTGACAAATATCTGCATCCCTCCTCTAAGGCGCAAGACCAAATGCAGGGTTGACTCCTTTTGGATGTTATAGTCTGCAAGTGTCCTCCCATCTTCAAGCTGCTTTCCAGCAAAAATCAACCTCTGTTGGTCAGGTGGGATACCCTCCTTATCTTGGATCTTGGCTTTGACATTGTCAATTGTGTCAGAGCTCTCCACCTCCAAAGTGATGGTTTTACCAGTCAAGGTTTTCACAAAAATCTGCATTCCACCACGCAGACGCAGCACCAAGTGGAGGGTTGACTCCTTTTGGATATTGTAATCTGCAAGCGTCCTCCCATCCTCCAACTGTTTGCCGGCAAATATCAGCCTCTGTTGATCTGGAGGGATACCTTCCTTGTCCTGGATCTTAGCTTTTACATTGTCAATGGTATCAGAACTCTCAACTTCCAAGGTAATTGTCTTTCCAGTGAGAGTTTTCACAAAAATTTGCATGCCACCACGAAGCCGCAACACCAAATGGAGGGTTGACTCCTTCTGAATGTTATAGTCTGCAAGGGTTCTGCCATCTTCAAGCTGTTTTCCGGCAAAAATTAACCTCTGCTGGTCCGGTGGGATACCCTCCTTGTCCTGAATCTTGGCCTTCACATTATCGATGGTATCCGAACTCTCCACCTCCAAAGTGATGGTTTTCCCAGTGAGAGTTTTCACAAATATCTGCATGCCACCCCTAAGACGAAGGACAAGGTGGAGGGTGGACTCCTTCTGGATATTGTAATCAGCAAGGGTGCGGCCATCCTCTAGCTGTTTACCAGCAAAGATAAGCCTCTGTTGGTCTGGTGGGATCCCTTCCTTGTCTTGGATCTTGGCTTTGACATTATCAATAGTGTCAGAGCTTTCCACCTCGAGGGTGATGGTCTTGCCAGTAAGGGTTTTCACAAAGATCTGCATCTGTTGTCAATAAGAAACTCCGAATTAGTTTATAACATCCAAAATCCATATGCAGAAGCAAAAAAGAAATAATTTTTTCCCAAAAAACAACCAATAACTATGCAGTAAACCAGAATTACTCCGAGATTTAATTTGGCATAAATTAAACACCACACATAACAGATCAAAACATCTTGCCATCCATAATTAGTCAACAATAACACAAACATCATAACACATAATACATCAAGCTAGCAGAATGGAAATCAATATTAACCAATCAAATAACATCAATAATAACCTTCAATTTAGGCCAATCACCTTACTTTTTAATACACCCAAAAATCAAACCTAAAACCAACTTTAAAAAAATGAAAGATATCAAATCGAATTTTCAATCAAATCCTAAAATCAAGATCAGCAATAAATCATGAAACCCTAAAATCAACAAGATAAAATTAAAAAGAAATAACTTTTCAATCAGTTAACGAGCTAGCACTCAACAGAATCTATGATCTTGAATTCCAAACAGATGAGATTTTCGTAAACAGATATCAAAATTTCATCAAGATCGACCGAATTGAACGAATCAATATAAACCAAAACCCTAAAATACATGGAACCAAAACAAATCTAAAACAAACAAACAAGAAACAAAGCAAGAATCGGAGAAGGAGGAAGAAATTACCTTCTGAGAAAGAGATTTGAAAATCGAGATCGAGAGCTTTTCGATCGATGATTGAGAGAAATGAACTTTGATAGGTAAAATTAGGGGAAAATGGTGATTTATTTATAGGGGGAGAGAGTTTGAGATTGCCGACTTCACGAAGAAAAAAAGGAAAATGCAGGATCGAATAACAAGACGCCACGTGTTAATTTAGAGTTTGTGAGTGACCTGGATTACACGCTAAGATTTAATTGTTCTTGACGTGTTCAAAACGGGACGCTGCCGATTTGTGACTTTTCCCCCCTTTGGAATACTTGTGGTAATAAAATATTATTATTAATACCTCACGCCTTTGTTTTAAAAGAAATTAATTATGATAATAATTGGAAAAGAAATTAATAGAATTTTGGATAGAATAAAGTTTGATTGTTTACATGGGTCAATAATGTTTGATTCTCTCGTAGATGTGATTTTTTAAAGTTAATAGTTTAATTTATTTTTTTCGAGTCTTACCCATCAAAAATATTACTTTTTCAGTCTCCAAATATGTATTTTTTTTTACTTTTATAAGAATTAAGAAAAAATTTTCAATTTTCACATATTTTATATAAAAATTTTAGAATTTTTTTTTACAATATAGATGTTCAATATTGCTTAAAATAAAATATTATGTCTCTAATAATAAAAAATATGCATAAAAAAATAAGATAAAAGAAATAATATAATCAAGTAAGGACAAATCGATGAACATTAAAAAAAAATCACTTGTCATTATCTTTTCAATATTTGTCAATTTGTTATTTATTTATATAATTTAGAGTTTTAAGAGTTTCTAACAATTTTATCTAATAGTTAACTTATTTTTTCCGAGTCTTACTAATAAAAAAGTTTACTTCTTCCCTTCTTCAATGTGTATTTTTTATGATTTTTATAAAAATTAAGTAAAAATTTTCGATTTTCACATATTTTATATAAAACTTTAAAATTTTTTAAATATAAATATTTAATACTTTTTAAAATAAAAAATATACGTAAAAAAATGAAATAGAAAGAATAATATAATCAAGTAATGACAAGTCAATGGACATTTAAGTATCTTTTCGATGTTCACCAACTTATTGTTTATTTATGCAATTCAGGATTGTAAACTATTCAAACAACTTTACCAACTCAAATTAACATTTTGTTATATGTCAACTTGGTTTATGTTGATTATATTATTGAGGAGAGGAAGAATAAGTTATTAGCTCAACAACCTTGAGAACCCCAATCTAAGGGTCCAATTTTTCTGTATGCAGTATTATGGTAAATATTGAAAGGCCCAAGCTCTACATTTTGGAAGTGAGTGAAAACAATTATATGTCCTGGTGCCTTGATGTTGAAATGCATCTTCAAGGGCAAGGTCTTACTAATACAATTATTATAGACGGAAATGCAAATGACAAAGATAAAGTAAATATTCTGATTTTTATTCGTTGTCATTTGCATGAGAGCCTGAGAACTCAATATTTATTCGTCCGAGATCCTGAGATACTGTGGATGAGATTGAGAAAGAGGTATGATCATATCAAGACAGTTATTTCCCTCAAGCACAATATGATTGGCAACATCTCAAGCTGTAGGACTTCAAATCGGTGTCTAATTACAACTCAGCCTTATTTGATATAGTTTTGTGGCTGGAGTTATATGGTGTTAAGCTAATTGAATCAGAGCTATTACAGAAAACTTTCTCAACTTTTCATGCTTCAAATATTGTATTGCAACAGCAATACCGGCAGCGTTAATTTAAAACGTACTCAAAGTTGATTTTCGTCCTCCTGATTGCTGAACAGACTAATGAACTGTTGCTTAAAAATCATGATCTTAAACTTGCTGGTTCAAAAGCATTGCCTGAAGCAAATGCTAGCTCTGGTAAGAGTATTGGCCGATTTAAGGGTTCTAAGCACAGGCTAGTGCATAACCCACGAAAAGGTGGCGGAAGATATAAGCGCACTAAGCAAATTAATGTTGGCTTGAATCATGGCAAAGGCAAGAAGCCTAAAAAGGAGCATGATGAAGTATGTGCTATCATTGTGGCATGACTAGACAATGGTCGCGTACCTGTCATACACCAAAGCATTTTGTTGATTTATACTAGGTGAGTTGAAACTCATGCCATTAAAAATGTTATGACCAACATCGAGGCTAATAATACCTCCGTTGAAGTGACTCCTCTTATTCCTGTAGAAGCAAAAACAACATTGGATGTCTCTGATTTTTTTAAGGATCCTGAAAAGGCATCAAATTGGTGAAAGTCAGCTCAGACTTATGATCTAAGAATTTTAATGTTATTTTCAATGTATTACTTTTTACTTGATTGTCCATAAATAAAATTGATTTGTGAACTTTTACTTGACACCTGAAGTTGTCAATATAAGTGCAAATGGGAACCATCAAGAAAAAGAAAGATGTCAGTTTGCTTGATAGTACAATGACACATACCATTCTTCATGATAAGCATTTTTTCTTGAGTATGATATTACGTAAGGCAAATGTCTATACAATATCAGGTCCCATTGGGATTATTAATGGCTCAAGGAATGCTATAATTGTTCTACCGAATGGCACCACTTTGCATATTGAGGATGCAGTGCTGAGCAGTAGATTGAAGAGGAATCTATTTAGTTATAAAGATGTATGCCATAATAGGTACCATATTGAGACAATTGATGAGCAAAATAAAGAATTTCTTTACATCACCTCTTATAAGATAGGCCAGAAGACCATCCATGAGAAGTTGGAAGCTTCAACTAAAGGATTGTATTGTGTCCCTATCAGAGCTATTGAAGTCTACGCTACCATGTCTTGGAGACTGGTAAATGCTAATAAGTTTGGCCTTTAACATGATTGCCTAGGTCACCCGAGAGCTACGATGATGCGTAGGATAAGCCAAAATACTAGAGGACACCTTTTAAAGGATAAAAAGGTTTTGTTGTCCAAGGATTATACTCGTGAAGCATGTTCACAAGGAAAGCTCATTACTAAACTTTCTATGACAAAGGTTAATCTTGAATCCCCTTCATTATTGTAAAGAATCCATGGTGATATTTGTGGACCAATACAACTGGAAAATGGGCTGTTTCGATATTTTATGGTATTAGCGGATGCATCCTGTAGATGGTCTCATGTTTGTCTGCTATCTACGTGCAAAGTTGCCTTTGCACATTTACTTGTGCAGATTATAAAGCTCTGGCCATATTTCACTAATTATTTAATTAAGAGCATAAGGATGGATAATGCTGGTAAATTTACATTTAAGAGCTTTGATGTGTATTGCACTTCATTAAGAATCGAGGTTGAGCACCCGATTCCACATGTTCGTACTCAGAACGGATTGGCAAAATCCTTGATAAAACGCATCCAAATTATCGTTCGTACTCTATTATTGAGAACAAATCTCAATTATATAGTGTGGGGTCACGCTGTTTTGCATGCGGTGGCATTAATTAGATTACGCACCACTGCTAGTTTTCTGCAATCCCCCATGCAATTAGTTCTTGGTTATGAACCCGATATTTCACATTTACGCACCTTTGATTCCATTGTGCAGGTGCCTATAGTAGTACCAAAAAAGACTAAAATGGGTCCCCAACGCTGTTTGAGCATTTATGTTAGGTTTGATTTACCGTATATTATTAGGTTCATGGAACCAACGACAGGTGATCTTTTTACCACTAGATTCACGGATTGTCATTTTGATGAGATAGTGTTTCCATCGATTGGGATAACTAAGGCTTCTATGGCTAAGAAGCAGAAACTAGTTGAGATTTTCTCTTGAAATGAGAAAAATTTATCCCATTTTGACCCAAGAACTCCTAAATGTGAAAATGAGGTGTACCTTATAATCTATTTATAGGATATTGCCAACAGACTTCCTGATGCTTTTAATGATGCTGCAAAGGTCACAAAATCTCGTATTCTAGCTGTGAATGCTCCAACTAAAATTGTTGTTCCTGAAGAACAAGCTGAAATGGATCAAAATGGTTCGTGCCTGAAGTGTAGAAGATCGATAGGATTAAAAGATACTATTCCTTGAAAACGAAGGGGGAGGAATCACAAATTTGCTCCAGAAAAGCCCATTGCTCTTACAAAGACACGAATTTTTTCAGAAAAGCCTATTGACCCTGAAAAGGCACAAACCCATGAAAAGATCATTGGCCCTAAGAATACTGAGATTTCTATTACATATTGTAATGAGATTTGGGATCAGAATTAGATAATCATCGATGATGCTTTTGCATTCTCAGTTGCTCATGAGATGATGAACAATGATTATGAACCACGATCTATTAGTGAATGTCGTCAAAGCTAAGATTGGCATAAGTGGGAGGAAACAATCCAAGTTGAATTAGCTTTCTCAGCTCAATGAGAGGTTTTTTGGCCCTATAGCTCGAACCCCCTCCAATGTAAAGCTCATTGGATATAAGCGGGTGTTTATTTGGAAACGAAATGAGAAAAACGAGGTCGTGAGGTATAAAGCCCGAATTGTTGCTCAAGGTTTCTCTCAAAGATCTAGGATTGTTTATGATGAGACATATTCACCTGTGATGGATATGATTACTTTTTGTTTCCTTATTAGCCTAGCGATTTTTGATAAATTAGAAATGCATCTTATGGACGTTGTGATGGCATATTTATATAGTTCATTAGACTTGATATTTATATGAAAATTCTAGAGGGATTAAAAATGCCTGAAGCATACACTCCCCGTAACTTATTCTCAATAAAGTTGCAAAGATTTTTGTACGAGTTAAAGCAATCCAGCCGTATGTGGTATCAACGCTTAAGTGAGTACCTAATTAAGGAAGGGTACAAGAATGATCCTATATACCCATGCATGTTTATTAAGAAATCAGAAATTAGATTTGCTATAATAGCAGTTTATGTCGACGATATGAATTTGATTAGAACTCTAGAAGAGTAATCTAAAACTACTAAATACTTGAAATGTAAATTTGAAGTTAAAGATTTGGGTAAAACCAAACTTTGTCTTGGGTTAGAGCTTGAGCATAAAGCAAATGGAATACTTATCCATCAATCAACATATATTGAGAGATTGCTTAGACGTTTTAACATGGATAAGGCTCACCCATTGAACACCCTTATGGTTGTAAAGTCTCTTGATCCCTAAAAGGACCCGTTTTGTTCTAGAGAATCTGATGAGGAAATACTTGCTCATGAAGTATCATATCTTAATGTTATTGGGGTTTTGATGTACTTGGCACAATGTATGAGATCGGATATTGCTTTTGCAATAAGTTTATTGGCCCGTTTTAGTTCTGAGCCAACCCAAAGACATTGGAATAGGATAAAATATATCTTCCATTATCTCCAAAGAATCATAGATTTAGGGTTATATTATTCCAAGGATTCCACTAACTCTGGTTTAGTTGGATATGCTGATGCGGAATATAAATATGATCTGCATAAGGCTCACTCTCAAACCGGTTATTTATTTTTCTATAATGATACCACCATTTCTTGGCGCTCCACTAAGCAATTGCTAGTAGCTACATCCTCCAACCACTTTGAGATTATTGCTTTATATGAAACAAGAAGAGAATATGTTTGGTTGAGATCCGTTATAGCACATATTCATGATTTTGTTATTTAACACCAGTTATAAATTCTCCCATTATAATTTATGAAGATAATGCTGCTTGTGTTACACAAGTCAGAGGAGGATATATTAAAGGAGGTAGGACCAAGCATATCTCATCGAAATTTTTCTATACTCACAAACTTCAAGAATCGACAAGTTGATGTTAAACAGATTCGTTCCTCTAATAATCTTGTAGATCTTTTTACCAAATTATTTCCAACGTCAACATTTGAGAAATTAATATATGGCATTGGAATGTGACAAGTTAATAGGATGTACGATTAATTTGCCATGAAGTGGCAAAGTATCTGTAACACCCCGTACTCTCGTTTAACCGTCAACAAAACCCTATTGATTAAATGAAGAGTCATTTGATGTAAATTAAGGGTCGAAAAGCAGTTACGGGTGAGAAGAATATTTTGAAATAAAATATTATTTTATAAATAAAATAATACTTAAATATTAATATTTTATCTATTATTGGAATTAGTCATAAAAAAATATTATATGACTAATCTAAGTGGGGGTGAAGAAATAAGAAAGAATTTCGAAGAAAAACGACGATAATTGTGCCCGCGTGATTTTATTAAATCGAGTTAACGTGGGTAAGTAAATATTAAAATATTATGGTGATATCTCGTTGAAGTGCAATTTCGATATTTTGATTGTACGCATGTAAAGGAAGAGAGATAGATGGAAATTAGAATTTTTAAATGCATCAGAAAGATCGAATTTTAAAATACCGAAAGTTGAAGGGTTGTGTAGTAAATAAAATGAAATTGAGGATTTACATGTAAATTTTAATAATTAAAGGGAATAAAATAAATACTAACAATAATAAAAAAATTATTATAAAAGATCACATGGGCAGCCACCCATGTATGGGATAAAGAAGCCAAAAATATAATAATTTTTTTGAAGTTAAATGATGGTAGGGGCCGGCCTAAGGACATAAGGGAAAAAGAAAAAGAAAAAAAGAAGGGTCGGCCAAGTGAGATACAAGAGATGAAAGAGAGAAAGGCAAAGAAAAGTCAAAGCTATTTAAAGGAGGAGTAGTCGGACTTTAGAGAGAAAGAAAGAAGAAGAAAGGAAAAAAGAGTGAGGGAACATTGACAAGAAACTTGTCATTGTCGGCCCCACCATGAAGCCATATCAAATACAATATTTCTTTGTCTTTTTCATTTTATCCTTAGCCATTTAGGGAGAAAAAGAGAAAGGGAGAAAGAGCCGATATGTGAGAGAGAAAGGAGGAAGTGTCGCGGGTTGAAGGGAGAATTTCTTGGGTGGTTGCAGCCGATCTTGAGGGGAGAAATAGAGAAGAGAGGAAGCCATTTATGGAGCTAAATAAAAAAGGGAAAGGAACTGATTTTTGAGAGAGGAAAGGGAGGCCTTGTGCTGTCAATTTTTGAGAGGAAAGAGGGGCTTTGTGCTGTCGATTTTTGAGAGGAAAAAAAGGCCTTGTGTTGCTGGATTTTTGGGAAGAAAAAGAAAGGAAGCTGGGCTGTTATGGTGACCGGTAGTGAGAGTGAAAGTAAAGAGCTTGCTGCCGACGTTGGTAGTGAAGGAGGAAGGATGAAGGCTGCAGCAAAAAGGATGAGAAAGAGATCGGGTGAAGGAAAGGTAATTGGGGCATAAAGAAGNAAAAATATATATATATATATTAAATATAAAAATATAGATATAATAATATATATCTACTAAAATAATAATAATAGAATAAGATGATAAGAATAAAAAATAAAATAAAATAAAGTAAAGTATAGATATATATATATTAATGGGTTTCAATGTATAGGAGAAATAAGTAACGGTGGAACACTGTGGTGGCAGGTCGAAGAAAAATAACGAACGGCCGGTAGGAAGGAATAACTAGATACGTTTACGAATTAATAGCGACGTAAAATCTCGTTATTGTG
Organism: Theobroma cacao; assembly: GCF_000208745.1. Taxonomy (NCBI): domain Eukaryota; kingdom Viridiplantae; phylum Streptophyta; class Magnoliopsida; order Malvales; family Malvaceae; genus Theobroma; species Theobroma cacao. The sequence goes on from NC_030856.1 coordinate 2,904,892, forward strand.
AGGTGAGTAGGGGGTGTCCATTTTAAAATTTTTGTAAATATATACTTATCTGTATGATTTATTTTAAACGTGAAAGTTGTGGATAGCATGTGCTGGTAGCAATCTTAGGAAATTGTGGTTGCAAATTATGTTTGAAAATCGTTTTGAATATATATATATATATATATATATATAAATTATATGTAAAGAGTTTTGAAAATCGAGAAACAAGTCATTCGCACTGTTTTGCCTCAAAATCTGTGCCTTATATTTGTGCAGTGTGCATCCATGATTATAATGCTTATTCACCATGCGAGTTATTTTTCGAAATTCATGCACAAATTTTATTTTATGAAAATGATAATAGATTTTATCATACCCTGTGTTGAATACTTTGGAAATAATTTTGAGACAAGCTTTTAAGGACATAACAAAATTTCAAAATGGTTTTACAAACCGAGAGATTCGAGAGTAGGCCGGTTGTCACTTCGGTTAAGTGTGACCTTCGTACACGGGTGAGCTCTAGCTACAGAACCATTGAGTCGTCTACGTGCAGTTAGGCGTGGTTGGGGCCACGGCCTGTGATATATGTATGCATGGCTAGGCCACCAGATGATTACGCTGTTGCGACCGTTTGATTTTTCGATGTTGGCCAACATCATGAGACTGCCATAGCATGTGGGATCCGGTGGAGCGAGGCTCCCGGAGGTTATTACGTGATAGCGGGACCACGGATTTTATTTGATTTCCTATTCGAGACAAAAATCTATTTAGGTTTTCATACTCTTTATTTCTGGCATGGTGAAACAAAATTATACAGTTTCCTGCAGCTCCCTCACATTTATTATTATATGAATTTTACCCTCGTGTGCGAGGCGATTTGCAAACTATATGTAAACCTGGTTACTATCTGGTTTCGCAAGAGCTTGACCAACTTTATTGGCTTGATTTGAGTAAAATGTCAATTGATTACGATGGCAGAAATCCTTTTATGTACGATTGTTTTAAAACAATATTTCAAATGATTGTCTTGAAAAAGGTTATTGATTTGTTTCTGAGGGGAAACTTTTATTTACTTGATTGATTTACCACTTGAAATGATTACAATACTTAAGAAATTCTTTGTTTTTCATATAAGGCACAAACGTCCATTTGAAATAAATTGTTTTTATAATCTTACATTTTTAATATCAACTGATCTATTGTTTGCTTGTTTCCCATCTACGCCCTACTCACGAAGCTGATGATCACTGAGTCTGTGAGACTCACATCCCTTTTTTGCAGATAGTGATCAGCTTAGTGCGTAATCATCGGCGCGTACGATCCACCGCAGATAGGTAAAGGCATCTCACAGCATTTTATCCCGAGTCGCTTCGCTGTTAGAGTTTGAGTTGTAGTACTCTGGTTTTATTATGTAAACAAATATTAGTTTTGATATAAACGAAGATTTGAGATTTTTGAACTCAATGTATTTAATTGTGATGTCATGAGTTAAAGTCAAAATTTAATGGCTATGCTTATTATTGAATTCATGTTATAAATATATATGGATCAAACATTAATACGATTTAGTATAAGTGTACAATGAGTTATTGAGAAATTTCTTTCAGGCTTGTTCGGGACTTGACAGGATCTCCCGGAGGTCTTAGAAATCGGTAGCGACCGAGGAGGGGTCGTTACAGTATCAAATGCCCCAAAAGTGGCAATATGGCTTAATTGAAGGGGAACAGATTATGGACTATGTATGTACTCTTTTCCCTTATGTTCGATTTTTGTCCCATTGGGTTTTTTCGGCTTAAGGTTTTTAATAAGGCAGTTTGAAGCATGTCTTGTGAAGCCCTTGAAATGGTGCTTCATCTAAGGGGGATAAATTATTAAGTGCTCTGTATTTTTTTCCTTCTGTCTGGTTTTTGTCCCACTGGACTTTTTCGGCTTAAGGTTTTTAATGAGGTAGAATTTTAAAGCACTATTTTCATGATACAATGGATATTCAAGGGGGAGTATTATGAATAAATGAATGTGTCCATTGAATTTCCCAACCGTTCAAGTTTTATTCATAATCAATGTATATATTTATGATAGTTAATCAATATCTTCATTAATACTATGTAATCCTACAAATATGGCTTTGTACTTGATCAAAAATTACAATCAATAATAATCAGAAATAATAAGAAATTAACCAAAAGTTCTTCTCTCATGAGAAATGAACCAGAAGTTTTTTTTCTCAATTCTTCTCTAAATTCTTCTCTCAATTATTTTCTTAGTATATCTTTCTGTATATTTTATATCAATCAAGTAATTATAGGATTTTGTACCCTATTTATTAATAGGGTAAGATATCTCAAAATTTGTTGCACTTACAACTCTAAGGTTGCGTTTGGTATATTGTTAAGAATGTAATTACTAGGAATGTGATTACTGAAAATGTGATTGCTGGGAATATAATTTTGTAGCGTTTGGTATAATAAGGAAAAGTGATGATTGCAGGTAATACAATTGCTGAGAGGATTACATTGTAGTGTTTAGTTTGTAAGCATTTTACTAGGAATATAATGTAAATTGACAAAATTACCCTTAAGTATAAAAAACATATAAGTTGAATAAATTTATAATTTCTACTATAAAATTTTATTTTGCAATTTTAAGCAATTAAAATAATAAATAATAACATCAAAAAATAACATAATATTTTTATATTAATTATTTAAATATTAAAATATGTAAAATTACTAAATATTTATTTTCACCTTAAACGTATAAAAATAAAAAATAAAAAATATTATCCAAAGACAAATCTATCAATACATAGAAAATTCTATCAATAGATCACATTAGCTATCGATAGATTATATTATCTATCGATAAATAAATAGCTGCTGTCAAAAGCTTGAACGTAATCTATCAATAGATATTCTCATCTATCGATAGATATTCAATTTTCAGCGTTTCTAATGCTTACGCCAAACATCTTTCCCTCTCAAATTCTCTTAATTCCTCAATAAATTTTCTTGATTGTAAACCATTTAAATGTTTCTCTCTCAATGTTTTGCATCAAAAGCATAAATTTTTCTCAAAACACTTTCAAATTTTATGAAAATCTGAATTAAGGTTTCATAAAACCCAAAATCTCAATCTCTCCAATTTTTAAATTTAATGGTGAAATTTGACCCAAATGTGTTGGTAACGAGCTACCCTTCATGCGGATAGTAAGAAGAAGAATAACGTGAGGTGAGAAGAAGGAGAAAAAGATCAAAAAGGAAAAAGGAGATGAAGGTAGTAAGGAAGAAAGTGAAGAAAATAGAAAGAAGAAGAGAAAGTCGATTTGGAAAAAAATATACGTAACTTTTCCTCCATGAGAGAAGGGAATGACATTCCCTTCTCTTATTGTAATGTGATTACAATTGTTAGCACATTACATCCTCTTTTTACCAACTAAATGCTGTTAAGTGATTACAATCATTTAAATTGTAAGAAATATCTTCCCCTTACACCATACCAAACGCCCCTTAATATGCATCCTAAATTGGGTTAAAGCAATCCTCAAGCTTTCCTTCACTAGTAGGAACAAACGCAAAATTCCTAAGCCTAAGGCCCAATTAAGCCCATGAGGTATGAGCCCTGTCACTGTCTTTCATAGCAGCAAAGATTTTTGTATGCAAAAGTCATTTAAAATTGCATAAAACCATCTTTTGTTTGAAGTACGAGTTTCATAATCATGGTGAAAAGTGAAAACCCATGAACTATTATCACTTTCTCTCTTTCGATCTCTCTCCAATCAATTCATATGCAAAAGTATTAGTTCTATGAATATAATCCTCAGGTTTCTTTACTTCTGCTATAGATTTCAGACAAGAAATGAGAAGCAAAGCAAACTAATCTTTTCGATATCCCTGACATCATGGAACTGTTCCCATATGTTGATGTTGCAACTGAAATCCTGTCTGGTTTCTCTTCTGTGTCTCGTTTTACTTCTGCATGGGTTTTTTTTTTTTTCTTTTTGTCTTCTTTTCTCAAGAACATGAACATCAGTATCATTCAAACATTGGCTTTAGCTTGATCAATTATTTTATCCATTAATCCCAAGGTACCAATCAAGGTAAACAACACCATTGTTGCTGGTATTGTTATATATGTATACAATTCAGCTAGCAAAGAGTGGATTGCTATGGAAACTTCATGGTTGGAGACATAAATTTCAGCCCACCATCTTCTTTTCTCTGAAGTTCCAGCCTTGGCAAAATGATTCAAGCACATAATCCTTCACAATGTGTTACTCATCAGATACACAGTTGGATAGCATCCATGGATCTTTGCAAATTCAACTCAAAATTCTATCCGAGTAAGATTATTTGTGTCCCTGGAAGGTTTTCTTGGCTGACTTTATAACTTTGATATGCAGCCAAAGTTATACCTCAGGTTCTTAAATTACCAGGCCTCGCCACACCTGCAGCCACCACAGGCGGTGCTGATTGTAGCGTAGGCATCTGCTTTTCGGTGTTGATTGTCATACATTAGTTGTATCTAATCTTTTACTAGTTTTTATCCTACATATTTCTTCTGTTTTTATTCTAATAAACTAATAAAAACTATTAAAATGATAGAAAAGAGTAGTACTGTTTGAATGCCCTACATAGGACACACGAATTGGGGAGACACGTGAGCATTGAGTTGGAAAGCTTTGATTAAATGTCGAAGCTTAATCAAAGATGATTGCATCCATGCATGGCTAGCTTTGACTGACAAAAAAAAAAGCTACCATGCCAACTGTCAAACCTCTGCATTGCCCCGGGCCCATCCATCCACGTGCTTATGGGATGAGGAACTCTTCCTATAGCACGTGAAGTTCAGGCGGAGGAGGCTACCCAGGTGCTGGGTGCCACGTGATTTTGGGCAGAAGAACATTAGCTCAGTCTTTCTTAATTACCTGAAACTGTTGGGTTGCCCTTTCATGTAAGACAGAAGAACTCGGGAGGCACGTGAGCCTTGAGTTGGAAAGCTTTGATTAGATAGATGGCAGTATGCCTGTGGAGTGTAGGGTGAATGACTGATAGAAAAATTTGATCAAGGTTTGGCAAGCCTTTGCATGGCCCGACACATCCATCCATACATGTTTATGGGGTTAGGGCCCATCCTTACCACGTGAAGTTGTTGTAAATGTTTGGTGATTTTGGGCAAATTCCAAGCCATGAAGGCAAAGCAATGGAAAAGAAACCTGGTTTCCTTAGGACATGACAGGTTTTGGCAATATTGTAGGTTTAAGAGACAATTTGATCTCGTTTTGCCATGTTCACGGAAACCCTGCTTTATATCTTGTTTCAGCAGGGAAATTATGGAGGAATATGCATGATTTATTTTTGCATAGTTCTTAGTTCTTATCTGTCTTACTTTTTTCAGGTTCTTCAATAGACAAGAAGGCCCAACAACATTATCCATTAACTGTTTCTGCCTTTGGATAAAATAGAAGTCTGAATTCATTGGGCAAAAGAAAGAGAAAGAAAGAGAGATTAGATTTTTGTGATATGAAAGCTTGGTTGAAGAGTATGGAGGAGACAAATCAAAATTAGGAATTTGTTGGTAAATGTAATATTCTATTTTTACAGAAAATATTATTAATAATTTACTTGAAAAATATATTTTTCAATCTAAACCCATACTTTAGGTTTAAGTTTTTTTGCCCCTAATAATTAACATATTATTAACCAAATTAGAGATAGATTTTTAGTTTTTAAGTTAGCCCATGAAAACAAGGTGTGGGTTAGCTTCACTTAAGTGATATGGGCTTCCTTAATTACACAGTAAATTTGGCTGCTAATGGTATGGATTATATAGGACTACAAGGTAGGATTCTCTCTGTCTCCCAACAGATGACCACACTTATTTTTGTTTGTAAACGCTTGGCTCTTTCATCCTTTGTCTTTTCCACTCAAAGATAATCTCTTCCCTAACAAATCAGAGACATAGAATGCTCCACAAATTCTTCCTGTCAATAGAATCAGGTTCCTTTTCTACCAATTCTTTCACAACCTATATATATATATATATATATATATATATATATATTGGTCCAACATTCTAAACCAATAAAGAACATCATTGAGTCCTATACTTCTTTTAAACTCTAACTTGTATCTTTTCTCTTCTTCTTCTTCTTCTTCTTCTTTTGTTTTTTTTTTTTCATTTGAAAGATTTCACAAGCACATTTTTTAGTTGGAAACATGTAAATCTCTCTTTGGTTATAAGATATTTATCACCATTATGACTATTTGATTCATTAAAAAAAAGAAATGTTACTTTTGATAAAAATAATAAAATATATAATTTTGTGACACACACGCGTGCATACACACATATATTTAATTACTTATGATAAAATTCATTGAAAAAAAATTAATTAAGTGTCGACATCAAAATTTTGTGAAGTCATTTCCATATCAAAGGGGGGGTTGTGGATATGGTTGTACGAATATGAAATGTCGGATATCTTTCACACACTTCTTTTTAATTTGGTAGGCAGTCACACTTGCCCTTGTGAAAAAAATTGAAAACTAGTTTTAGTGGGAAATATGTTTTTTTCTACTTTTCTAGCTTGCTTTCATTATTGGTGAGGAAAAGGAATATATGAGTGAGCACTCACTTCACACCTTGTAATTTTTTTTTCATATCAAAGAGAATTTTTATTAATATTAGAATTTAATATAAGTAAAAACTTCTAATAAAAAACAGTCAAACTCCTAACAATTAAGTAACTAAACACCCGAATTTAAATTATATTATATCGGCATCATACGAAAAAAAAAATCAAATTTCGGTTCAAACTACCACTAAGTATAAATTATTTTATCCTAACAATATAGAAAATTTGTAAAAGCATTAGTTTCTGGAAAGGTATTCATGGACCATTTTTTTTTCAAATTAGCTTAAGTTGTTACCCATTTGTTATTTTATTACTTAAGTTCTGTTTAGTTGATATTGTTATTATCAGTTTTTGTTTCTTGAAATATTGCTATATATAAAGCAAAGAGAAAGGTAACAAACAAAGTCATTATTGATTAAAAAATTGACAAATAATCGAAGTGTAATACCAACTATAATGTAATTGGTTTTTTTAAAGTATATTCATGCATTAATTGTATTATCTATAATCTTTTAAATTATTATTTTCCTTTGTGTCGAAATAATAATTTATCATGCTTTTTACTTTTTCATTTTTTTTTACTTTTACTTGTAGAAGCAAAGAGTAATTAGTGAAAATATCAACTTAATGGAGTCTTAATCTTCTTGATCTTATACAACGAGTTTCAGGTTGTATTAATTTTTCACATGAGTGGATGTTAAGAGATTGCCAAATTATTTAGAAATGAAAACATTTTTGTTATAATAACTTGCTTCTGTATCATTTATTATCAATTAATTATAAGTAATCTAAATCCATTAAACCTTTGGAATAATACCACAATTAAGCCGACCATATTTTGTTTAAAGGATTTATTTGCAAATTTTTAAATAATTCAGCAACTTTTTCAAATATTATGTCAAAAAATTTTTACTGTCTTTCCCATTTCTCTTCACTGATAAAGATGAACTTGTCTCTCTATATATTTTTGTACCATGGGTTATTTCTCTTTCTTTTCTTTCAAAGCTCAAAAAACCCTAGAATGTTAGTGTATCACATTACTTTTTCCATGAAAGCTATTCTTTTCACCTTTACCTCTCTTGTCTATATTCATTCTAGTACATTTTCCCTTTACATTTATTAGTTAAAGAGGTGATTCCCTGCAAAGGACTTCTGTAAATTTTTCTGCTTGTTCTTGTGTTAGTCATAGGAGAGATCATAAGCAGTTCATGGAGTAGGAAGTTCACCATCCATTTTTTTTTTATATTTTATATATAGCTATAGTGTGCAACCTTTTCCTGGATAGTAGAAAGTACTGCTTCTGCAAGTTTCCTTTGGTCTTTTCTAAGTGATCAGTGTCATATTAATAATTTACCTTCTTAAATTATATGCCAGAAGACTTGATGATTACCAATTCTGCATAAAGCCCTAATTTTTTTGTTGTCATTCTGCTCTGTCAATGAAAGATGTCTGCCTCCGTAGGAATAGGGTGTGGAGGGGAATCACCTGAAATACATATAAATCCAACAATAGAAAAAAACAAACCACAAATAAGAGGTGCAAAGAGAGAAAAAAAAAAACAACCCAAAGAAGGCCTGAGATAAACTGATAGAACACCCAACTAACCATCAAAGCTACAACCAGCTATGCAAATACCATTCCTGTCCACACCAAGCTTTAGCCAAAGAGTCTACTCCAGGAAACAGTTTGGTGCTGATCTGGAGATATTGACAAAAATTTACGGATGCAATAGTCTGTTTTTCTTTAACTTGTCAATTTCTTTTCCAGAGCTCCAGGCCATTTATCCAACACCACCCCCCCAAAGTTGGTCATCCAACATATCAAAGCAATGGAATTGATCACGGATGCTATAGGAATAGAATTATGATTATTCGAATCCATCCCATTTTATGCTACTTTACTTTTAATAATATAACTTCCATTAACATTTTTGATTATGTGAATTGCAGAAATGGGTGTGGCTGTTGTTGTCCTCCTTATAATTTCCTTATGCTTGTCTGTTATCTGCTAAGGCTAGCTATCAGGTAATTTACAAGGAGATTTGATACATAAGTGGACTTCTCTATTGCTGAGCAAAACAAAAAAAGTGGACTTGTCTATCTACAATTACCTGATCCTCCTACCCTAGCCATGGCAAAAATTAAGGCCTGTAAACTTCTTCTGGTGACAGGTTTCCAGCTGTAATGACTTGGAATCACAGTTTAAGGAATGGAAGAGTTTGGAAAATTGGGCTTATGTTTATAGTCAATTGAAAATAAAGAACACTTGCTGATGTAGCATCTTTCAAGCTCATTTAAGGCATTAGATATGGAAATTGAAAAAGTTTCTCTTCCGAGTTGTAATGCTTCATAATCTAAAATGTGAACCAGAACATATGTATCTGCTGATGAAATCTCTTTCAATGTGTATGAAAGTAAAAAGTAATAAATTGACAGCTCAAGAACAGCTACAATGCAACAAGTTTAACCATAAAAGGAAATGTTTTAACTACTTCTAGGAATGAAAATGATTCCCTGATGGCCTTAATTTGGAAATTTGTTGACCTTTTGCAACAAGGGGACCAAAATATTTTGTATTTTTCTATCGCCATTTGTCATGAAATAATGATAACAATTCAGTAACTGCAGACATATCAAAACGTATAGCAGGAGTTGGGACATTGATATGTTACTATATATATATATATATATATATATATGATGAATTCACAAGGAATTACAAACATAGTTTTGAAAGATCTAGTTTAATTTTCAATTGTTTCCTGTCTAAGACTTCGAACTATAAGTAATTCATTGTATTTACCATGCATCCATATGTTACCATAAGGATCATTTATTCAGTGATACATGTTTTTCAAACTTTTTTTGTTTCTAATAATGAACACTTTCATTTACAATTCATACAAATAGTTCTTTTGAGCATGATAATTACTTACTTCATGTACATTTGTCTGATCAGGATTGAGAAGATAGTCCGACTTCCTTTCCATCTCAATGGGTGTTGAACCTCCATTTTTTGAGAAATACAAGGCCATCTTGCAGAGATCTGTTGAAAAGGAGAAATTTTCCACGATTGAAGTGTTTGGGGAATTTGAGCTGCCTTTGATTGATCTCAGTAGTTTGATTCTTGGACCATTCGAGAGGCAAAAGTGCATAGAACAGATGGCTGAGGCTGCTAGTGAATGGGGTTCCTTTCAAATTGTGAATCATGGGATTCCTGGAGGGCTGCTGGACAGATTGAAGTATGAGCAGATGAAGGTGTTTCACCTGCCCTTTGACAAGAAGGTCGAGAAGAAGTTTTTGAATTTATCAGCCCATAGCTACCGATGGGGTAACCCTCTGGCTACCAGCTTGAGGAACCTTTCTTGGTCAGAAGCCTTGCATATATCCCTCAAAGATATTTCGAGAATGGATGAATGCAACAAGCTCAGGTACCTAGTTATTTATCTGATTTCTTATAGTACATCCACCATAGTCCTTCATTATCTTTACATGAAATTGATAGAACTGGAAAAAGAAAAAGAAGACAACAAGAATTTACCTTATCACATAGTCCTTCATTATCTTCATTACTTTAGGCTGTTAAACCAACAAGAAAAAGAAAACAGAAAAGGTTATATGGTGCAAACACTAGCTAGAACTAGATAGACATTATTGGGAACTTAAGGTTACGAATTACACAATGGCCATGATGCGAATTACACTCTCAAACCTTATAACAGTCTTATAATTTTTTTTTTGTACTATGATGAAGTTTGAGAGATACTTTCTGATTTTATAAAATTAAGGATGGACAATTCATTTGTATATAAGATTTTTGGTTTTTACTGATTTATCAGTGAGCGCGAATTTACCTTATCATAGTCATATAATTATATGTTGCTTCATATATCTATGGTTGGTCTTATGCTACTACCTGTCAAGCATTTCGAAACCCCACCTGTGTTATCGCCCTGGAGGGCAGCCGGCATGGCCTGGTGTGCCTTTAGCCACCAGACCACTGTCACTGTGGCTGTCACCCACAATGTGCTTTTGCTAGTGAAGAGGAGAGCTAAGGCACGCGGTCATTTCTAGAATTCTCCAAAACTTTGGTTTCTTTGCAATCATGTGGATTGAATTGTTAGTACTGATCATTTCAAGAATTCTCCAATGTTTCAGCAAATATATACAAAATTGATACAATGAATCATTCAAGACCTTTTTTTTCTGTTTCGCCATTTTTCAGGTCAACAATACAAGAGTATGCAAGAAAAGCTAATTTACTGGCTCAAACATTAGCTGAACATTTAGCACAAAAATTGGGCATCAAACCAAATTATTTCCAAGAGAACTGCTCGCCAAGCTCGAGTTCTCTTCGAATGAACAGATATCCTCCTTGTCCATACTCTTCCAGGATGTTTGGCATTATCCCTCACACTGATACTGATTTCCTCACCATTTTATCCCAAGACCAGGTAGGGGGATTGCAATTCAATAGAGATGGAAGATGGTTTAGTGTTAAACCCAATCCAGAAGCCCTAGTCATCAACATTGGTGACTTATTTCAGGTAATCTATAGTATATAATTACTAATTACAATGACAACATAATATATATCAAAGATTATTTTCATACTGGATTTTTCATTTGTTATGTAAGTATAGATACGTGAACATTCAACTCGATAATAGATAGGTATGTATATATTTATATTAATCTCCCCTCCACGAATTAAAACAGAGATTCCATGTAATGCAGGCATTGAGCAATGGCATTTACAAGAGTATCACTCACCGGGTGGCTGCAAATGAAGAGGTTGAAAGGTACTCTATTGCATACTTCTACTGCCCCACCGACGAAGTTGTAATACAAAGCTGCAGCGAGCCAGCTTTGTACAGAAACTTTAGTTTCAAAGAGTATAGGGAGCAAATCGAAAGGGATGTAAAAGCTACTGGAGACAAAGTAGGGCTTTCTCGGTTTCTTGGGTGAAAGGGAAAAATTTACCATGACAGCTTAGCCACAGTCTTATTATGAAAATAATTGTACTTCCAAGTTTGGCTGCTGCTGTTTTAACATCTTGTGCAACAAGAATCAAAGCATGGATGAATTATTTGAGGGCTTTTAACTTACCTCATTCCATCCCACTTTTACAGTGTGAGAAAATGGACAAGTAAGCATTTGCATGCTTGAAGCCTAAAATTATGTTATTCTCTCTCGTAATGTTGTTAAAATAATTATAAAAGAGAGATACTTAAAAAACTGTTTAATCTATCGTATAAAAAATTAAAAAAAAACCCGAATAAATTAAATAAATCAACAAACTGATATCTAATTAACATTACTTCAACGAAAAATTGGATCAAACTCACACGTAATTATAAAACTCGAACCTGAAACATCTAATTATAAACATGTATTTTAGATGTGGGTCGGTTTGGTTTTACCACCTGTAACTAAGGGTGGGCTGTAGGAGGAAGTACCATCTCCGAGAGGTAAACGACAATGGTGCATGTGGAGAAGGACAAATTGAAAAGTGGAAGCTCCTGGGAGTTGGCCAAATTGCCAACAGGCCCCGGTTCCTCCCCTCACAGTAGAGACAATACGCTGGCATAGGTTTGTGTAGTTGGCCTCAGGTTATCCGAAAGGAGGAAACATCCCTGATATTCATTATTCACATGTAAATGAGCTTATTATATGCCTAGAATCAACACATTTATGCGAGGAGGTCCATTACCTAGAGTTCATTGCTATGCACGTACTTGCTATACCACCTTCTCTTCCTTGTCTTTCTCCATTGCTTAAGCTAGCTACTAGACACGACATGCTTTGTATTCTGGTCGGTGTTTGCCTTTGGTTCTTCGGTCTTGAATTTTCAATCACATGCAATGATCCTACACCAATCCAACATTACGGGCCCTTGCCCTTGACTTTAGTGAATTTGGAGTATTTTAGGTTCAAAATTGTACTTTTTTTTAAAAAAAAAAAGCATGAGTAATTGATTTACCGAAAAAGATTACATGAATATCAATTCAAATCTACTGTCATAGATAAAATCAATCACAAACCCAATGCGATATTGCAATTATATTTCACAATTTTTTTTTAAAAAAAAGAACAAAATATAAGTCATTGATTGATCGAAAAAGATTACATGAATACCAATTCAAGTCTATTGTCATAGATAAAATCAACTACAGACTCGGTGCGACATTACACTTACATTTCACCTTTTTGTTTTTTTTTTAAATAAAAAACATGAGTTATTGATTGACCAAAAAAGTTTACTTAAATACCAATTTAAATCTGTTATAATAGATAAATCAGTCACAAACTCAATGCGACATTACATTTACATTTCAGCATAATCATAAAAAACTCTCGAGTACCCAAATTACCTCGTAAAGGGTAGCCAACATTTAATTTCTGAATATAACTTATTTTGAAATGAAAATGATTGAATCTACTCTTAACTTTACTCTCCATTTGCCCTAGTTATCTATGAAAAAGATAGTTCTTGCAAAGCCAGTTTTTGGATGAGACAAAACTCTTTATCAATCCTTCCATTATTTTTTTGAGCTGAACCAACTTATCAAAATCTTTTTGGTTTATATAGTAAAAAATCTATGTATTATTGTACCCAAACGGGCTTCGAAATTTTAATTAGTACCCAAATAAATTTTAATCATAACAAAAAATTAATCAACGTAAGATATAATGTTAACTGACCCAATTAACAACAAACGTGACCAAATGTATCAATCATGTTAGTGGTTTACAATTTGTCACTTAGACAAAAAATACCAATTGGCATTTAGTCTGATAACGGTTAATTTTTCATTAAGATTAAAAAGATAGAATCAAAGATTAAAGTCTCATTTGGATACCATAAAAAAATTAAAAATTTAATCAAAGAAACAATCATAATGTAGAGGTTTTTTTGCTTTAAACAAATCTTGTTCCATTGTTCACCACTCTAACAAAGGTGAGTAATTATTGGCCCAAAAAAAGAAATGGTGAGTTGAAAATGAAAAAAACCCATTTATATTTCCTTAATCCTACATAGTTCTTAGGACAAAGACCATTGTGTTTCTTAATGCAAAGAAAAGTCAGAGAGGGAGAGAGAGAGAGAGAGAGGAGAACCTTAAATCCTAAGCTAGGTTAATTTGTCCATTAGTTGCCGACTGAGTTACAATAAGTCCCCATTTATTAGTTGTCAAGGCCACAAGCAAGAAAACACACACCCACCTCGCCAAATGAAAATACAAAGAACACTGTAACTTTGTCAAATTAGAGAGACGGAAAAAAGAAGATAAGAAATGGGACTTTCAATCTTTGTTGGTGTTCACTTTTCCCCCATCTCATCTGTTTTCCAACCTTCATGGATACTACACATCTACACGTGCTCTTTCCATTTTTGTTTTTTGATAGTTCCAAAATTGTTTGCGTCCTCATTCATTCATTCGTTCCTTCTCTCTTTGCAAAGCTTGTGTGTGCCTTTTCTTATTACAACATTGAACTATATACCCAAACATTTGTTTTCTTACAAAGCACTAAATCTTAGTGTTTGTTTATACTTAAAATTGCAACTTGTCAACTTGGGTTTATGATATATGCCTTTTGTTTGTTCAACTAACAAAGATATATTTCTTATTTCTATTCCGAAAAAAGGTGTAACATTTCATATTTAAGTGTTATTAACCCAACACCTTTTTAAAATTGGATCATATTATGAAGAAAATATAAATAAATCCGAGGTGTTAATACTTAATAGTAATGTTTAGGAGTTGTATAATTCAATAATCACATTCCATTTCAACATATGAATGGGATGAATGTCAAAATAAAAAATTCGGTGGTGATCGTTATTACTATAGGAATGTTACATGTTGTTAGTGAATTGCAAATTATAATTTTATTAACATTAAGAAAAAAAGAATGAGAAATTTCATTATTCTAAGATCAAGGTAATTATCAAAAAATTATATATATACCCAACACATTAAGAAGTGGGCTAAAAAACAAGCCAACACTTTGAACCAGTTCTGTGATTATCACTTAGAAGAAGACCCATCAAACACTTTCGTGAAAACATAAAGGCTAATTCATAAAGGCCATTTAAGAAATCTAGTCCAGCTCATTTGTCTTGAGCCTCTTTTTCTTCTTTTTTGGCGCATAAACCAGCCTTTGGGTACAAAAGGCCCAATTGACGCCAACTCCTAGTTTTCCATTTTTTCTACTCTTTTGAGTGAATACATACTACCATACGTTAGTTAAGTTGTGTATAACATATATTATGCCTTTTCTCCCTTTGCAACCCTTCACCGGAAAACATGGCAGATTCTAGTGGAGAATGTTGTAGGTGTTGCTATAGCTTCATCTTCACTCCAAGTCTGACAGCACTTTTCATTTGGCTAAGTCTACGTACCTCCAAGCCTAAATGTTCCATACAAACTTTGTACTTACCATCACTTAATAGAACCTTAAACCTCACAGCCCACCCTAGACAACCGTAACAAAGACAAAGGGATTAAGTATATGATCCTCTGAATGTGACAGTTTATGAGTTTCCAAACAAAAGTCATGTCATGGGTAGTGTTTTTTGATGCTTGGGTTTTACTAGGGTCACAAAAGGCAGGTTACCAGAGCCTGGTCAAGGGACTGCTAACACGATGGTGACAAGAGATGGTTTTCTCAAAAAAGTGTCTTCAAGAAAATCTGTACACCACAGGAGTATGGATGTTGCAGATGTTAGTAAATGTCCATCAGTCAATTGGATTGATCAAAGAATATATATTATCATTTAATATATATTTAATTATCTTATTATATGTGATAAAAGTTTTTTTCATGTTGTACAGTAATAAAGAGTTATTAAGTACTAATTGAATAAAGCCCATGAAACATAAAAATCTTGCTAGAGAATTGTAAAGTTATTATAATTATAAAATCATTATGCATCAAAACCATATTTCTAAAATTGTTCCTAGTCATTGTATTATTAAGACAGAGCATTGACAATACTCAAAAACTAATACATGTTAAGGCTCTTTACTTGAAAAATAAGCAATCGATTTCATAGATTAAAGTACATAAGATACTTAAGGATAACATGTGAGTGTTTGTTAAAGAATCAGTTCATTGAACATGACCTGCTATGAGAACTCCATTTGGTATTCTACTCAAGTGTTTATAGAATCTGTTCTCATATGATAGTTGTATAACTAGTCCTCAAATTTGAGATACCTGGTCATCTTATATGGGAAATAACATGTTTCGATTTCACTCTTACGGGTTTGAAGTCGACCAGATACTTAAATATGGTGTTTTTGGGTATGCCATGAAGCACACAAAGGTAAATGAGTGGTCAATAAAGAATTCATCACCTTAAGAGATATGAGGAGATGTATCTCACTTGTTCTCAATTCTTGAATAACTTATATAAAGTCTTTGGCCAAAGCATTATGAATTTAAGAAAAGTTAATTTCTTAAATTTATAAGGTTAGTCATGAATTATGAGAACTAATATGGAATGTTATAAGTAGACATTGAGCTATGCTTTGTAACATGTTCGGGATATTTGATGAAAAGATTATATTGCATTAAGAGCCTTATCACTAAAGGGCTTTGTCAAATTCTTTAATTAATTCTCTAATATTTTAGTGATCATGATGTATTGTTAGATGTCGCTTATGATCTATAAATATCAATTAATAATCAATTTGATATTTGATTATAATTTATATTTATTATCAATATGTTAGACGTTGAATAGATCATACACATTAAGTGGCATGATTGAGATTAAATAAAGATAATTAATTAAGTTGGACTTAATTAAAACAAACCAAAATAAAGTGAAAAAATTAATTAAGTTCACAATGACTTAATTGAATAAAAATACAAGTATTGTATCTAGGATTATAACTTAGTTTGGCTATATAAATATGTTATGTTAGGCCTTCAGTCATTTCATAAAAATGAAAAAGAAAAAATAGTTTTTTTTTTATCTTACAGAAGTAAGATTCAACAAGAACTTTGGTCTTTTTGTTCTAGAAACAAAACTTGCTAGGATAAATAAAAATCCTACTTTTGAGAAGGTTTTATCTGTCAAGGTGTGGTTTACTATTAGAGGTCAAACGCTTAAGTGGCTGAAGATTTGACAAATCTTAAAAGGCGAAAAAGTAAAGATTTCGAGTATAGGATTTCACACTGATTTGTTTTCTTTTTGAGTTACTTGCTTCATCACAAGTGATTTTTGAATTTAATTGGCTCTTAATTACGATATTTAAAGTAAGGAATGTAATTCTTAAACTTATAAATATTCATAATTAATTTAAAAATTACATAAAAAATACAAATATTGATCATGTGATTTTCGACTATTTTTTTTGTTAAAATCCAATTTTATTTTTTCACTACATTTTATTTTTTCTTTTACGATTAATTTTATATTTAAAAATGAAATCAAATCCCAACAATAGACAATCAGGATGTGACCATCCTCAAGTTGCTTGTACAGTAATTTATGAACATATATTGACGTGTTAAAGGAAGCAAAACCAATCCTTATCAATAATTTACCTCTTACTGATTCTTATCCAATACATTCCCATTTTCTATGTAAAGAAATTATAAAACTATTTTTTATCCTAAGATATTAAAACTATATTGAATTGACATAATGTCAAGTCTTTGTTAAATTATAAAAAGGAGTGTTGAGGTAACGTTGTCCTACATAGGAAACCAAGAACTAGGAGGCAAGAAACTTCGAGTTGGAAAGCTTTGATTATATGTCAAAGACTTATCCAAGTCATGTCAAATATATGTTTGGAGTCCATCCAATCTATCCATGGCTATGGCTTGACTGACAGAAATTAGCTGGCTGCGAAGCCTTTGCAAGGCCGTGGCCAGCCATCCATTATGTTTATTGGGGTGAGGGGCTCGGCCAAGGGTACATTTATCACGTGAAGTTCATGCAAAGCAGGCTAGGCAAGTGTTGGGTGCCACGTGAGTTTGGGGCAAATGCCGGCAGCCATGAACTAGACCCCCTGGTTTTTTCTTAGGCTATGATTGTTTTGGCATTGTATATATGGTATAGCTCCAATTTGATCTCATTTCCCAAAGTTTTGAGTAAATAATATGTATGGGGTCAATTCTTCTGAGTGGGAAAACATGTATGGATGATGATTTATTTGCATAAATTCTTCTCTTTCTTACTTTTAAAAAATCTTTAGTCGACAAGAAAGGAAATAACACAATCCTTAATTGTTTCTGCTTTTGGATAAAAAAGAGACTGATTGATTCAAAACTAGCCAATCCCACTTTGTTTTTGTCATCTCACTCTAGGGCAAATCAACCCTCCATTATCAAAATAATTTTAGGATATAAAGTGACATTAACTAGACAAAAGAGAGATTGAACAGTTTTATTGATACGAAAGTTTGGTGGAAGATAGAGAAGAGAAGCAGCTATATATACATATATATATATATATATCCTTAATTTATTAAACTTGCTTATATAATTATTTTTTTAAAATCTAAACCCATGTTTTAACTTTCATGGACATTAGCTTATTGTTTCCTACTAACATATTTTTTAAAGATTTAAGTTGTTCAAGTTGGGGTTGCTCTATTTAGCCCAAATTAGAACAATTTGGGCTGCACTTAAGTAATTGGGCTCCCTCAATTAGATATTTAACTAGGGTAATGTAGGGTTCTCTCTGTCTCCCAACACCTTTTTGTTTGTAAACTCTTGGCTCTTTTACTTTTTTTTCCACCCAAGATGGTCTCCGCGCCTAACAAACCAATGCTCCACTTCATATTCTATCTGTCAATGGAATAAGGTTTCTATCAATTCTTTCACAATCTATCTGTTTGGTCCAACATCCATTCTCCATCATCAATGTATAGTACCAATGAAAAAAAATCAGCCCAATACTTTGTTTTAAACTCTCATTTCTTTCTTTTTTTTCTTCTTTTTCATTTGAAAGACTCCTCAACCACTTTGTTTAATTGGGAACAAGTATCTCCCTTAGCTCTAAAACTATTTGTCAACTTTATGAGTTATGGCTATAGTTTGATTCAAAAAAAGAAAGCGAGGAAATGAAATTTTGAATGAAAATAAGGGAAAAAAGTATAAATAAATAAATAAAAACCCTATGATCATTCTTTATAAGGCATATTTTATAATATTAGCTAACAATTGGTTATATATATAAATGTTGATTTACGTATATATGTTGTCATGGACGATCCAACTGCAAACTTGATATAATACTACAGTTTTTCTTCAACTACATCATTACCTAACAAAACTATGACATTTGAAAGTACTTTCTTTACAATAACACAATTAGGAATTTATGAAATTAACTAGTACTATAATAAAAATATGCCATAAGGGGCAAGTGCTCTTTTTTCCCCTTTTTGGTCAAGGAGAATTATGTTATGTGTGGACATGCTACATTTAACTTTTGGTATAGAAGTACATACTACATTATATGGGATATATTCATTATTAATACCTCTTGGTTTTCTTAATTACTTATAGTAGTATTTAATTAAAAAATAATTAATCAATTTAATCTCAGCATCCAAATTAATTTTGTAAAGTCATTTCCACCTCAAAAAGGGGGTTGTGGATATGGTTGTAGGAAAATCAAATGTTGGATACACACACACACACACACTTCTTCTTCATTTGGTAGGCAGTCACACATGCACATGTGTAAAAGATTGAAAAAAAAAAAACATATTTTAACTTATGCATATGTTTTTTTTGTTTCCTCCTTTTCCATCTTTGCTTTCATTATTGGTGAGGAAACCATTATATGTGAACTCAGCTCTCACAACTTGCATTGCTCAATCTTAACTCTTTTTTTCTTTCAAATTAAGCTTAGAACAATTGGGGATTAATTAAAAAATATCTCAATTACCATGATGAAATAATTGTTGTAATCTTGATTTTCATTAGTATTTTAAGGGATGTAATTAATTTCTTGTACTTACTACAAACTTAAGAATTCAAGAGGGTTCATTCTCTTTGTTCTTTTCTCGTTTAGGTTCCGTTTTATTGATATTTTTATTATTTTATTTATCTTTTTACATTTTGAAAATTAAGTTATATATATATATATATATATAAAAGCAAAAAGTAAAAAACAATGTCATACATGATTAAATAATGACAAATAATCAAAGTGTAATACCAATTATAATATAATTAATATATATTAAAGTACAATCATACATTATGTTATTTAGAAAAATTATGTGTTTTATCGATAATTTTTCATATTCTTGGTATTTGCTTTTGTATCCAAATAAACAGACTTTACTTTCTCATTTTTGCTTCTTAATTTATTTTCGGGAGTAAAAAGCAACTAATAAAAGCATCAATTAAATAAAATCTTAATCTTCTCAATTTTATAAAAAATTTTCAAATTATATTAATTTTACATAACAATGGACGTTAAAAGAATACGATATAATTAAATGGTAAAGATTTCAAATTTCTTATAATGATAATACCAGTTCTATCAATTATAAGTAATTTAACTCCATAGAACCTTATGAAAAAAACTTAATTATCAAATTGGTCTCCTTAATACCACAATTAAACAGAATACTTTTGTTTAAGACAATTGTATATTAATCACACATTTCAATTAAATTGTCTCGCTTCAAAAGATAGATCACACTTTGTTTGCATGGCGAGAAATGTTATGGCACAAAACCCTAGGAGCCAATCATAAGGATATTAAGATTCTTGTTATTTTACATTAATTATTAAGTATAATGATGTGATCTAGTAGGCCAATATGGGGTCAGCTTCTATACTTTGAAGCGATTGGCCAATGAGTGAAGGGTGATACCAAAGCTCTAAGCACAAATTAGATAAAGATTTTTTAGGTAAAGTTTGTAAGATTATTCTCTCATAAAAATAATTAAATTAAAATATTACAGATATTTCAAATCAATATTTCAAATCAATGAAAATTTTATTAAAATTTTTAATAAAAATATTTATTTAATTAAAGTGTCAAAATTTATTTAAAATTTTTATATTTGATACGGAAATAACGCTTTGCGATCTATGAATTTGAAAATTTTTCGATCGTAGCTTTTATTTAATCATTTTGAAAGAGAAATTCAACAAACCTTGTGTTTGTTCTTATCCTCAAACTTGATAGAAAAGACAACCTCTTTCCAAATTTTTGCAGATAAGAGACTCTTTTTCAAGGCTTTGAAAACATTGCAGGACATTATAAGAGCTATAAAATCATTGGACTTTTCAAAAGAACATGTGAAGTTGAAACCCTATATAACTAAAAATCTCACTCCCCTCTTTCATAACTTGTTTAGACGCGTGTTCTATGCTTCAGCCATAAGTTCTCTCAGCCAATAGCATATGTTCAAACTTGAACATAAATATATATGAACTTGTCTTTTATAATGTAGTATGGGCTATTACTCTTTCTTTAAGCTCAAAAAACCCTATATTGCATTACTCTTTCATGTAAGCAAGGTCTGTTCAAACCCTCTTGTCTACTATATATATCATGCTGCTAGCTAGTGCATTTCCCTATAGATTTAGTTATGGCAGCTAGGTAATTCTGCAAAGGGCACATTTTTCTGCTTGTTCTTGTTATAGTCATAGCTAGTACTACTTCTTTTTTCTGCAAAGTACTGATTCTGTAAGTGTCCTTGGTGTGTTCTAATTGAGTGTCATAGTATTTGAAATTTACTTTCTGAATATATGATCATGATCAGCTAGCATTCAGCATAAAGCCCTAATCCTATGTTGGTCATCCTTCTTTCTTTTCTTTTTCCTTTTTGCTCAGCCAATTAAAGAAGTCTTCTCCCTTGGGAATATAGGGGAACCAACTCAAATACATATAAATCCCACCAACTGAGAAAACAAACCATCAAATGAGGGGCAGAGAGATAAAATCTCCAAAAGAAAGCCTGAAATAGACTTGATACAACAAGCTAATTAGCCTAAAAAAACACTAAAGCTACCTCTAACTGTGGAAATATCATTCCTGTCCGCACCAAACTTAGCCAAAAGAACCTACAAAAACAGTTTGCATCTCTTAAGATGTCGGCACAAATCAACTTGTCAATTTCCTTGAAGAGCTCCCACTTATTCTCTAGGTTGGTCATCCAATATCAAAGTAATCATGGCTCAACCAATAGGAATTCAATGATTCTTGTTCTTAACTAGAATGCATATCCCATTTTATGTTACTTTACTTTTTTAATCATTTCCTGTCCACTAATAAAACGTCCATTAACATTTTTTGCATATGAATTGCAGAAATGGGGTGTGGCTGTTGGTCCTCCCTGTAATTGCTTAGGGAGTTGCATGTTATCTGCTATGGGAAGATAAGCTGAACAGACACAAAATCATGAAAGCTTTATCAGGTAATTAATTTACAAGGAGGTTTGATACATAAGTGCACTTTGTGGAACTATATGCACTTGTCCATCTACCACTATCTGATCCACCTAGCACACAGCATGGTCTATTAAGAGCACATAAATTAAGGCCTATAACTTCACTTTGGTGAAAGGTCTCCAGCTATAGTGACAAGTAGCTAGGTGGAATCAGAATATAGGTGTATAAGAGTTTGGAGAATTGGGTTATGTTCTAGCCAATTAAAAATAACGAATATTTGCATTAATGTACTCACTTGCTAAATTAGATTAACATTTTCCAAGCTCACTTGGTGAGTATATAGGGAATTCAAAGGGTCATGGACCATGAAACTCTTCTCTTCTTGGTATAGGTTGTAGTAGCACTTCATAATCCAATGTGAATCAGTACTTATGATCTGCTAAATAAATCTCTTTAAATGTGTATATGGCAGTAAAAAGTTTGACATCCAGATATCACCAGCAAAGCAAGATCAGATCCAATGTAATAAGAGTAAAAACAAGGGGAAACATGTAACTATTTTAGGAAATGAAATTTGATGCAATGTAATGTTCCCTGCTGGCCTTAATTAGAAATTAGTTGACTTTTCTGAACAAAAGGATAAAATTGTTGTAATTTTCTTTCACTATTTGTCATGAAATAATGAAAACAGTAACTGCAGACATACCAAAACATACAGCAAGCAGTGAGGACATCAGTATGTACTATGTATGTATGAATTCACAATGATCAACAAACAAAAATTTTTTTTGCTCGGTCAATCCATAAAAATTTATTAAAGGGAGGAAGAATTTACGATGGGAAGGTACCACCATAAAAGAGGGCTTAGGAGCAAAAGCAAAAGCCAACAGACATGGCCAAAACATAAGAAGAACATTCACAATGCAAATATATAGCAGTTTTTCATTTATGGAAGACCAATGCAATAAATTTTGAAAGATGCAGTTTTCCAATTGTTTTTGGTCTAAGATCATTGAACTATATGCAAGTCATTGTATTAAATATGCATCCATGTGATCATTGGATCATTTATTCTGGGATTTTCAAAGTCTTTTATGATCAGTTTAACTTACAATTCATATAAGGAGTTCTTTTGAGCATGACTTACTTACTTCTGTGCATATTTGTCTCATCAGGATTGAGAAGATAGTGAGGCAATGTTCTCCAACTTCCTCTCCATCTCAATGGCTGTTGAACCTCCATTTTTCGAGAAATACAAGGCCATCCTCCAGAGCTCTGCTGAAATGGAGAAATTTCCCATGGTTGAAGTCTGTGAGGAAATTGAGCTGCCTCTGATTGATCTCAGTGGTTTGAATCTTGGACCATTTGAGAGGCAAAAGTGCATAGAACAGATGGCTGAAGCTTCTAGTGAATGGGGTTTCTTTCAAATTGTGAATCATGGGATTCCTGAAGAGCTTCTAGACAGGTTGAAAAGTGAGCAGATGAAGGTGTTTCATCGGCCTTTTGACAAGAAGGCTGGGAAGAACTTTCTGAATTTATCAGCTCAAAGCTATCGATGGGGGAACCCTCTGGCTACTAGCTTGAGGAACCTCTCTTGGTCAGAAGCATTGCATATATCCCTCAAAGATGTTTCGAGAATGGATGAAAGCAATAAGCTCAGGTACTTAAATTATATTATCTTCTACTTTTTATGCACCATAGATGGACTTCATTGTCTTTTCATGAAATAACAAGGAACAACTTTTAGGCTATTGAACCAAAAAGAAAAACAAAAAGAAAAGGTTATACAGTACAAGTAACAGCCAGAGAAATCTAGATCAAAATTAATTGAAATTAAGGTTAAACTTTTATACACATATAGAATTATAGTCATTCAACTTTGAGTTAAATTACCCTTTAATTTTATTAAAAAAACAAAAGCCATGATAATATTCATATATATATATGTAGTACTCTCCTTAATATGCATGAACTTATTAATTATGTACATTCTATATATGCAAGAACAAGCTGTGAATTCACCAAATTTCTCACTTTTCTTCATCAATTTTTGCTGAAGTTCTACATTTGGCATTTTAAGAGTCTTCCTTTTTTTGCTTAAAATTATACTCAATGTATAATAAAAGTATAAATTCGTAGGTATTTAGTTTTGGATTGGTTAAACACTATTCTTATTCATTGCTTGCTACTCCTAGTTTGATCCAGCTGGTCATTATTATTACTGGTTTATTTTGCTTAGTATATTTCATAAACTTATTAGCATGACAAGCTAGGCTTTAATTAGATTTTGAGACACATGGTTGGCTTGATTGTGAACCCTTTGACCTTTGACACCATGCCTCATGAAATGCGTGGAATCTCTTCACTATTAGGTTCATTACACATTCCAGAC
Source organism: Theobroma cacao (assembly GCF_000208745.1). NCBI lineage: Eukaryota > Viridiplantae > Streptophyta > Magnoliopsida > Malvales > Malvaceae > Theobroma > Theobroma cacao. Next base: position 2,929,280 of record NC_030856.1, read on the forward strand.
CATCAAAACACAGATGTTTTTGTCTTTGCTGCCTAATTAAACCTTAATCCAAGTTACTAATTTTAATTGGTAGAGAGATTATTCAGGTCAAGTGGGACCTCTTGGTTCTAAAAAAAGGAAACCCTTAAAAATGACTGTAGTTGCTGTTATTATTATGGACCTGAACCTCATTCTGCGAGTCATAGCCCTATTAATATATAGTTTAAGTGCTAATTGCTACAGACTCAAAAGGATTTCTTTACAGTTGCCTTTACTCTACTGGTCTATCTATGATCATTATCATAAAATCTCATAATTTTATAGTAGGTACACTTGAACAGAACACAGGATTTAGGGGAGACAAAGATACCTAAAGTTTCATTTTCAAACCCCATGGCCATGTTGCACATTACAGCCTCAAACCTTATCTTAGTCCTACATATATTTTGTAGTTATAGATGTTGCTTCATGAAGTTGGCATTATGTTACCACCCACCTGCCAAACATTTCCAAAACCCACAAAGGCTATCGCAGCCATGGCCTGGTGTGCCCTCAGCCACCAGACCACTGCCACTGTGGCTGTCACCCCAACGCGCTTTTGCAAGTGAAGCTAAGGCAGCATGTGTAACATCACCCTCATAAGCTTTTGGCCTATTAGGTCTCGATAAATAGTAACAATCAATCTAGTGTTACTGTCTTCCTAAGCGTGTGACCAATTAATTTCCCTTCTATTACAGTCCAAAGTTTGATTTCTTTTGTAATTATGTGCTTCAAATTGTTAACTAAGTGGTCTAATTGTTTCACCACTTTTTGCTTTTCAGGTTAACCATTGAAGAGTATGCTACAAAAGCTAATTTACTGGCTCAAAGATTGGCTGAATGTTTAGCTCAAAATTTGGGTATCAAACCAAATTATTTCCAAGAGAACTGTTCACCGAGCTCTAGTTCTCTTCGAATGAATAGATATCCTCCTTGTCCATACTCCTCCAGGATGTTTGGCATTATCCCTCACACTGATACTGATTTCCTCACCATTTTATCCCAAGACCAGGTAGGGGGATTGCAACTGAAGAGAGATGGAAGATGGGTTAGCGCTAAACCCAATCCAAATGCCCTAGTTATCAACATTGGTGACTTGTTTCAGGTAATATGTGTCAGCTACTAATTGTGACAATATCTTAACTAATACTCAAAGAGTTAGGTTCAGTGTACTTCCTTAATTTGTGTATTCAATCTAATAATGCAGGCACTGAGTAATGGCATGTACGAGAGCATTACTCACCGAGTGGTTGCCAATCAAGAGGTTGAAAGGTACTCTATGGCATACTTCTACTGCCCCACCTACGAAACTGTAATAGAAAGCTGCAGCAAGCCAGCTTTATACAGAAACTTTAACTTCAAAGAGTATAGAGAGCAAATCGGGAAGGATGTAAAAGCTACTGGGGATAAAGTAGGCCTTTCTAGGTTTCTTTTGTGAAGGGGAATGCCTTGTAAGCTGCTGCATTCCATGACAGCTTAGCCACAGTGCTTATGAAAATAATTGTATGTGGGATTCAACTACTCATTTGGCTGTTGTTGTTTGAACATTTTCTGCAAGAAGAATAAAGTATATATTTGGATATAGAAATTATTTTTGAGTGCTTCAACCAATTACAAAGAATGAAAATCCCAAATTTGTATGGTTAATTGAAGCTTCAAGGCTTACCCAAAACTTGATTATTGTTATGTTAAATTTATAAGATGGAAAGAGAAAACTGCCATTGTCAACAGTATTATTTCTTTTTGTCATGGGGTTTCACTTTTGTGAATGCTGCCAAGAGCATTTTGACTTTGGGTAAGGTGAGCACTAGCTGGAACAGGAAGTACTTTATCCAAGTGGTGAATGACAACAGCCTGCATATGGGAGAAGGACAAAGAGTGGAAGGCCCTAGGAGATCCAGCTTGCCAAATTGCCAACAGGCCCCGGGTTCCTTCCCTCATCTGACATTACTAAAGACAATATGCTGGTAGGTTCGAGTTGGCCTCAGGTTAACCGAAATGGGAAACATCCCTGATTTTCATTCACGTGTATGAAATGACTTTATGTGCCAAGAATCAACACATTTATGCCACTTGCTAGTATTGCTACCATGCCCCCCCCGCTTTGAACCCTTTTCTTTTTCCTCACCCCCCCATTCCCTTTTCTTTCCCCCTGTGCTGGCAAGCTCCTAGACACAACATGCTTGTCAGGTTGGTGTTTGCCTTGGGTTATTCGGGAAGAAAGAGACGTCCTGAATTTTCAATCACGTCTAACCACCATTTACCTATTGGACATTACTTTCCTTGCCCTTGACTTTAGTGGAAAGTTCAATGTAACTTTGGAGTACCTTGGGTTTTAAAATTTTACCTGGTGCATGCAACTTACTTTGAAAATGCATATTATTGAAGTGATAACTCCCAGCTTTCACTCTTTTTACTTGCAGGCTTTTGTCTGTTGAATCGATTGAAAGAGTAAAAGTTGAAAACATCTTGTAATAATCTTTTGTTTGAATAAATTATGTTGATTCAAGTTTTTAATCTTATCATTCATAAGCAGAATACTTTGTTCGATCTTAATCACTATTATTTCTAACAGATAATGTCGCATCTCATACTCCATTTTTACATTCTTACATCGTCTTTTTTGTTCATCACTTTAGTGATTGAACATCTCAACCGTGGAAGCTCAAACCATCTACATTTATAACTCTTACGATAAATTTAAAATATATTTCATCTTTGAAAAAACAACGACATAATTATTATTTTAAAATATCACATTACGAAAATATAAAATAACTATTCGACATAATTAATTAAATAGAGTCTTTTCCACAACAATCTTTTGGGATTAATTTCACCACTTAAAAAAATGTGACTTAGTTCTTACGACAATATACCACACAACCACAATCTTGTGTTGTTTTTAATGCAAAGAAGAGTCCAAAAGAGAGACAAGCCTAATGTCCTAAGCTACTACATAATTTTTTGTCCATTAGTTGCCGACTATAAAGTTGCAAGAAAATGTGGACTAATTAAGTCCCATTAGTTGTCACATGGGGGCAGGTTAAGAAGAAAAGGTACTTTGTTTTCAATCTTGGCCATGCATTTTTGATCTTCAAGTCTCCTCTCCAAACCCTCATGGATTACACATCTACACGTGCATGTTTTATTCTTTGTTATCGATGGTTCCAAAACTCTTTTTTTTTTTTCCCAATTCTCCCTTCTCTTAATGAAACTTTTTTGAGTTATGCAAACATTGGTTTTCTTTAAATTTCATTTGTTAATACTTAAAACTCAAAAAATGTTATTAACCCGACAATTTTTTGAATCCAAACATATATAAGAAAAGGAAAAATATAAACCCGAGATGTTAACGGTAATGATTTGGAATCTCGTGTTGTATCACTGCAGCGTATGAACTAGGATGGGTGTGAGTAATATATATACTAAGAGTTTATATTTAATATACAGTCAATGTATAAATATGATAATATTATCATTGATTTATAAACTACGATGTTATTAAGGAGTAAAATAAAAAAAAAATTAAAAATCTTTTTTTAAAAATAATGACTCATATATTAATCGATAAAATTACTTGAAATTTAATAAATTATACAAAAAAGGAATGTGTGGAAAATTTCCATTATTTTAAGATCAAATTCATAATTAATTGTCAAAAACAAAAACACCCAACAATTCAGAAGTGGGCTAAAGAAAACCTAATACCTTTCAAAGAAGGAGAAGTGGGCTTAGCAAATGAAGCTTATTATTAAATCCAACTCTCCAAATCAAGAGGTAGGCCCATGATCAACTTCCAAGAAATACTTATAGGCTGTCATAGAGCCCACTAAGAAATTAGCTAGGCCCATGTTGATATTTTGGACCTATTTTTCTTCTTTTGGGGCCATAATCTGGCCTTTGAAATGTAAGATAGAAGGCCCAATTACTAGCCCAAATCTGGTTATCCATTTTTGCTGACCAACAAATTTCTCACTTAATATCATACATTAATTAAGTTGTATTTAACATATATTATGCTGATTAATATATCTTTTTAAATTATAGATCATGTAAATGAAACTTTCATTCATATTTAATTCCTGAAAAAACTAGAGCCTGAAAATGCAAATTTCTATGTCACATGTCATGACCAAAAGATAAAGATTACAAAAAAAGTCCTTAAACTATATTAGTTTATATAAGCCTCACATTTTTATTGTATCTAAAGAAAACATTAATTATTCTTTGATTTGTATTAAAAAAATTATATTCTTATATTTTACAAGCACAAGACTTTAATCTGTAAGACTGTAATGAAAAATTATCAATCATTCGACACAATATTAGCCAACATTTTTTGTTCATGTGACATATAATATGATGTGACTATGTGGCAACTAAGGCCATATTATGTGGCAGGTGTGAACAAGGGAAAAAAGAAAAAAAATTCACTTCGATTATCATGTGATCACCTCATAAGTCATGTCAATAAATAAATGTTAATTGATATTGGATTTGATGAACATTAATGTTTAAGTTTTGTTTAAAATATAATAGAAAGTATAGGAACCCAATTGTGTAAACTATTATAGTGGAGGGTTGTTTCCTTGATGAAACCAAGTTTAAAACTTCCAAAACAAGAATAAAGAAAAGAAGCCACATGCACATTGACAGAACACCCCATAATTGACCATTAATAAATTTAAAAAAGAAAAATCTTCCTATCATCAATCATCAGCCAAAACAATATGGCCAATACCTCAAATCCCCATAGGTTGGGTTAGTCAACCATGACCAAGTTTTTAATAGTAATATATAGCACATTATTTTCCCAGTAACTTACACATAATTACAAATTTGCAAAATAGACCTATTGTTTTATCAAGTGGAAGTCTTTCTTTAATGATGTGTTCACATTGAATTGTACTTTTCTTTTCCTTATTTATTTTCCCCCAATTACTAATTATGAACCTTAATTAGGGAAACAACTATAATCCATTTTAATAATTCAAACAAGGGGGAACAAAATTAATACTAATATCCTTTTGTTATGAAATAGGTAAGAGTTTATTTTCCTTTTTTTTCCCTTTTTTTTCATTAAATCATTCCCTTCATGCATCAAGAATGAGTACACATTGGATTCACTTACTAAGAACACAACCCAAATCTCCCTCCAAAGTTGAAACTTGCCGTGTTTCAACATATATGTATCTATCTAAGATTCACCATTCATCCTTAGCTCACCTCAACTACCACCCAGCATTTCTCCCAACAACTCATTTTATTGGTCCTTTTAGTCAACACCACACTACTTGTCCACCTTTCATTGGCTCAAAATCCTTAAAAAATCACTGCCAAAGGGCCTTTATCAACCCCCAAAAGCCATGGAAGAGCATATATTACAATAATTATGCAAACTTTTTTTATTATTTAAAAGAAAACGCTGAGGGACAAAGCAAACAAATCATTCTTTTGTACTAGGCTTCAAAGCACCGTGTTCTTGGCCTTTCATTATTTTCTTCTGAGCTGAAAACCCTTTTTGCAACACTTGACCAGAAAAACACCAATTCTCAGTCACCGGAAAACATGGCGGATTCCGGTGGAGGATGTTGTAGGTGTTGCTGTAGCTTCATCTTCACTCTGGGTCTGACTGCACTTTTCATGTGGCTGAGTCTACGTACTTCCAACCCTAAATGTTCCATAAAATTTTTGTACTTACCATCACTTAATAAAACCTTAAACCTCTCAACAGACCCTACCTTAAACTTCACACTTAGGCTAGACAACCCTAACAAAGACAAAGGGATTAAGTATGATCCTGTGAACGTGACGGTCTACGATTTTTCAAACAGAAGTCATGTCATAGGCGGTGGTGTGATTCAGGGGTTTTACCAGGGTCACAAAAAGAAGGCTACGAAGGATTCTCAAGGGACTGCTAACACGACAGTGGCTTTACGGGCTGTTTCGGAAAACGGAACGGGGGTTTTCCGGGTGGATATGTCGACGGCGGTGAAGTTTAAGATCATTTTTTGGTATACAAAGAAGCATAAGATTAGGGTAGGAGCAGATGTGCTGGTCAACGCTAGTGGTGTTAAAGTTGACCGTAAACTGATCAGGCTTAAGTCTATGGCACCAAAGATGGGAAGTTTTTGTGTGCTGGTGGGAGCTTTGGTGAACTTCTTGGTCTTCACTTTGCTTAGTTTTTGGTGAGTTTTTTTTTTTTTTTGTTTTAATGCTTTTTAGCATACTTTGGGATGTTGGTATTGTAGAAGAGAAGGAAAAGAAATGGAAAATGTTGATGTTGGTAGCACCTAGCAACATTGAGAACTGTGATTCTTTAATTTCCAGTGAACATTTGGATTAATTGTTTGTTTGATTCAATTGCATTGAAGAATTTGTTTTTAGAAAGTAGATGTTTTATTGTATGAAGATTTGAATTAAGTTCTTTTCTTGTTCTGGGTTTTTTCTTTTCTTTGGCAGTGGGAAACATTGATTTTCTGTCTCTATGAAGCTTGTTTTGCCCCCTCACCCCTCCCCCTCCCTCCCCCATTACTTTATTCCACTACCATCAGCAGATGTGGATCAGGGAATCTAGCACATGAAGATTTTGATCTTTCTTCAGCTGAATCTGTTTCTGCAATTGATTGGATTAGATTTGCTTAAAGATATTTGTAACTTATGCTTGATTGAGAACAAAAGCAGTCCAGACCCACTTGAAAAATGTGGTTCCAAATTGATTGGTAATAGTTAATCCTGATAGTTCATCTGAGCGGTAAGATTAGTTCAGTGGGAAAAGAAACAGGAAATTTACTAGAAAAGGGAGCAACATTTCTTAATGGAATCTAAACGCGGTATCCCACTAGTAAGTGGGAAATGCAATGCACAAGCAAAAGGAAACTTCTTAGGATTCCTCTGTTGATGTAGAAATTTGTGAAAGTTCTTTGAGGTTGTCTCTCCAGGAAACTTCCCCAAAGTTTTCTTGAGAAGAAAAGTCTTTCTTTGTATGAAGATTCTTAGCAACTTTGCTTGGTTGATGAGTTTATGTGGTGGGAGTGGGGGAGGGGTGTTTAATTTCTGATATAAAAAGGAGCTTTAAATGACCTGGCAGAAACTTCTGGCTTCAACTGGCAGGTTGACTGAAACATAAACAGTAGAATCCAAAGCTGCTGGTCCTTAAATATAAATAGTAATCGCCATGTTGTTGATGAAGACAGATCTTGGTTACTTTACCAGGGTCTTTGATCGATGTAAACAAAGCAATAAAAAGAAATTGATTACCACATGTTCAAAGGCTTGATGAAAGTAGTTGATCTGCAGAAAATGTTAATTTTTCTAGGCAATAACAATGATTTGAGAACTATCTATATTTGTTCAATAAGATATTGTTGGAGAAACTATGCTGAGCTTTGAATGAAATAAGTAGGGCCAGACAGACTAGTACATTTAGTAGGTTTAAACAATAAAAAAAGCTCCTATGGTAATTTATTTAACTGAGTACTCATGGGAGTTGATGCTAAATGAGTTGGATTTTTTGACCATATCAGCTCACCAAGTTATATGCTGCGTGAAAGAAAAAAAAAACAATTGAGATTGGGTCTAGGATCAATTAAATTTCTGCTAGCCTTAAGAGCTTGTTTGGACCTAAATCAAAGATTAAAAATTCATTTCACTGCAATAGTGCAGAGCTTTTTTAGTAAATAACTCTGTTATTAAAGCAACCCCTGTAAATTCAGAACTCCATCTCTATGCTTTGAGGATTTTACTATGACTGTGCCAAGAAGGCTAAGTGAAGGTTTACTTTCAAGGCATTAAGCCCTATACCCCAAGATAAAAAAAGTTAGCAAATATTGTTCAAATTTCTGATTTGTTCAGAACAAGATTTAAGATGAATGTATATGCTTATCATAACTATTAAGAGTGAACTCTCACATATTATAATCTGAATCTGCTGAGTTGATCATTTGAAAGCATAAATGTCTACATCTACAGTGCAAGCCAATTACCGAGCTCGAAGTAGTTATTCGGCAAGTAAATACCAAACTCTTTGCTCATATCTACAAAATCGTATATGGTGGATTCCATCTTCATCAAATGGCTTCAGCTCATAACTTTAAGGTTTACCGGTAAGGAGAATTCCCACCCTGAAGTTTTATCAGTGAATAGTATGCACCTTTACGACCCAAGGAAGTTAGTTCATTGTGGGACCCTTGTTCTACAACTTTCCCGTTCTTGATGACGGCAATGGTATCAGCTTTCTGTATGGTTGATAGCCGGTGACCAACGGTTACACATGTTCTGCCAACCATCATCTTCTCGAGTGCTTCTTGAACTAAGCTCTCCGACACACTGTCAAGTGCACTAGTGGCCTCATCAAGCAGCAGAATTGAAGGGTTCTTCACTATTGCACGTGCCAGTGCGATCCTCTGTTTCTGACCCCCGGATAGCTGAACTCCTCTCTCGCCACAGTTTGTGTCATAGCCATCTTTCATTCCACTGCAAATGTCATAACAAGTACCTTAACAAACAAAGAGGGTGCCTAGGCAGTAGAATAGGGTTTGTGAGGAAAGAAAAAATGGGGTTGTTCATTGACTAGAAGTAACAAAAAACAAACTCCTATTCTGGGTCAGATCATATCTAAGAGGCTTCATCATCCGGAAGACTGATCAATCAGATATCATTCTTGGCAGGATATTTGCAGCAGCAGTTTCTAGATTATCAGTAGATACAAACTTAACTTCAGTGATTGGTTTGGAGGGTTTAAGTTTGACATGATAGGCGCCCCTGCCTCCAATGTGTAGAAGGGATACAAGGGAAGGACCTAGCTTTCTGTTAGAGACAATTCAGATAATGACTAGCCTAGTCCATTGAGTTTAGTCATTCTTTAGGGTGATTTAGTGATTTTCATCTTCAGGAAACCTTGCTGGGTTAGCCAACTTTCAGCCTAATCCGAAGTTAAGGATGCAGGTAGAGGTCATACTGCCTACTTCTGCTAGGTAGCAGTAGATATGAATCTACATTGATTACAGCTTCAACCAATTTTAAACTTTTCCTTAGTGATTTTATATATCAAACAGAACTAGAATGCAGTTCCCATACCTTATAAATTCATGAGCATTGGCAAGCTTTGCAGCCTTTCTTATCTCGGATTCTTTAGCTTTCTGTTTTCCATAGGCAATGTTTTCGCGGATAGTTCCTGCAAACAGGGTTGGCTCCTGACTGACAAGTGCGATATGGGATCTCAGCAGTCTCAAATTATAGTTCTTTATATCCTCTCCATCTATGGCCACTGATCCCTTGATTGGATCGTAAAACCTTTCAATAAGCCCGATAATGGTAGATTTTCCTGAACCACTTTGTCCCACTAGTGCCACTGTCCTCCCTGCTTCGATTTGAAGGTTCAGACCCTTAAAGATCAACTGGTCAGGTCTGGCTGGGTACGCAAAGAACACATTTTTCAGCTCTATCCGGCCCTTAATGGCCTTTTTGATATCCAGACGACATGTATTATCAGGATCAATCTCACTTTTCCTGTCAAGAATAGAGAAAACTGATCGAATGGCACTGCTTCCTTTAGATAAATCATTAGTCATGCTTCCAGCTTCAGCAATGACATAAGCAGTAAATAGCAACACCAGGAACGCTTGGAAAAGGTGCTCTGATGTTATTAACTCTTGTGTCAATAGTCTCCCACCATACCAATAAGCTAATGCTGTAGAGGCTGTGTTGAAAAATTGCGAGCTAAATAGGCCTAAACCTGAAAGCCAGGAGTGCCTGACACTTTCATCCTTGGGACCCTTTAAGGTGTCCTTGAAAAGCCCCAGCATTCTTTTCTGAGAAGAAAAAGCAGTAATAGTTCTGTGGTTTACAACAGCTTCACTTGCTAGTTGGCTTCCTTCCTTCTGTGCTTTTTGGGCTTTTACTGCCACACTCTTCATCAAGACGCTCCTTGAAAAAAAGCTCCCAACAACTAGTGGTTGAACTGCAATCATCACAAGTGATAGTCTCCAACTAAGTTTAAGTGCTACTGCATAAGCAAAAATAGACCCAAAAATTGCTTGAACCAGCAATGACATTCGGTCCCCAACAAGGGAGCGAACCATGTTGGCTTCAGTAGCCAATCTTGTGCAAATTGCAGCACTTGTGTTTTCTTCTTCATCAAACCAGCTAACCTCAAATGTCATCAACTTTTGAAGAAACATCTCCCGTACCCTTTTTGTCAACTTCTCTCCCATGACTGAAAAATTGTAGTGTTGGAGGAGACTGGATGTAAAGTTGAGAGCAGCTATGCCTATGAAAATGAATGACAAGGTGCTGGATTTTGACTTGATTTCAGATTTGTCTGTGCGGAAGTAAATTGATATAAGTAAACCCACACAGTACGCATTTATGGGCTGAACTGCTCCTGAGCCAACTGCAGCCAGACTTCCAATCAAGGCTCTTCCCCACTCTGGTGCATTCATTTTCAACAGACGCCACTGGGACGGAGCAGGATAAGCTAGTTGCTTTAAGTTTTCATCATAACTGTCATCATCAGGGTCATATTGGATGGTGTAGGAATAGGGTGTTCCCACAGATAGAGCAGGGCTGAAAGGGTTTAATGCTGGAGTACTTGGAGCACTTGATCTATAACTCATTGGGCTTTGTGCAGCATGCATCCTGTGGTGATATCTTCGTTCAGTTTGGTAATTTGAATCATCAGAAGCTTCATTTTGCAATGCCATTTTCTGTAACTCTACCATCCGGTAGTATTCTCCGCCTTCTCCACCATTCATTTGCATTAGTTCATCATGTGACCCGGATTCAATTACTCTACCAGCTTGAAGGACCACAATTAGATTTGCATTTCGGATTGTTGATAGGCGGTGAGCAATGATGATTGATGTCCTTCCTACTGATGCCTTGTCAATTGCTTCCTGCACTATCCTTTCAGCTTGTGCGTCCAGTGCACTAGTAGCTTCATCGAGAAGCAAGATTTTAGGGTCCCTGATTAAAGCCCTAGCTATGGCAATTCTCTGCTTCTGGCCACCAGACATCTGAAACCCAAATTGACCAACCTGGAAATCCTCACAGCTTTCATGTTACTATTAAAGGCTTATAAGTTTGTTTTAGAATTAACTCAAATATAGTAATTTGAAAACAGTTCCTGATTGACAGAGTAGAAGTTAGCTTACATGAGTTTCATATCCCTCAGGTAACTTGACAATGAAGTCATGGGCATTAGCTGCCTTAGCTGCATTTATTACATCCTCCATTGATGCTCCTTCTTTCCCAAACAGTATGTTTTCTTTTATGGATGTTGCAAACAGTACAGGTTCCTGGCTAACTAGACCCATTTGAGATCTCAACCATTTCAGCTGAAGTCTCCTTATTTTGTATCCATCCAAGAAAACTTCTCCTTCAATAGGATCATAAAATCTTTGAAGCAATGCAATGGTTGTGGACTTGCCAGAACCACTGCCTCCAACAAGACCTACAGACTTACCAGCAGGAATTCGAAGATTTAAACCTTGCAAGACTGGTGTATCAGGTCTTGATGGATAACTAAAATAGATGCCCTTAAACTCAATTTCTCCTCTTACATATGATAAAGCCTTTCCTTTCCTATCTTCTGTGTCTATGGTAGGAACACGGTTAATCATCTCGAAAATCCTAGTAGCAGCAACAGTTGCCTCAGTGATGCCAGTTAAATTTGGTAGTGCACCCAAGACGCTCCTGCAATGTAGAACCAAAACAATAATGAGTTAAAAGTTCAATCAGGATATTAGAAAATAAAGTCCACCATAAAGAAAGTAACTCACAATCCTCCCATTATGACATTGATTCCAGCTACAAAAACTGAGCCACCTTTTTCTCCTTTTTCAGTAACTAAATAAGTCCCTACCCATGCCTGAAAAGCCCATCCTAGATAAATGCTTCCCATACTTCCCATCAGCAAGCCCTTTGCCAAACCTTGCTTTACTCCCAATTCCAAAGTCTTTTCAAGGGCACGGCTGAACTTATCTAGTGTTTGATTCTCTGCTACATATGAATATACAGTTCTTATCGAGGAAATTGCTTGTTCTGCAATCCCACCAGCAATACCATAAGATTCAATCATCTTCATTATCACATCCATCATAAGCTTCCCAAATACAAGTCCAGGAACAATGAACAACAGTGTGAAAGGCAGGGCAGCTAAGGTAAGTTTCCATGACAGTGTGAAGGCAACAACGAGGCAGAAGAAGAAAGTCGAAAGGAATGCGAGGCAGTCAGGTATCTACAAGCAGGAAAAAGGAATATTATTAGAACAGCATACTGATGAAGAATATGTTCTAAATAACTCTAATAACAAACCTTCAAAGTATCATGTAGTAGCCAATAGTTCTTACATGGTTAAAGAAATGATCTATCTATTGACTACTATAACGCATTCCCTTTCTGGGATTACTTGGATAGATAAATCAAGTTATTACTCTTTCCAGGAGAAAGTGCAGTGTTTCCCCTGAGTTTACAACATTGAATGAGTTTTGTGTGCAAAAGAATAATGCTACATGATCCAGACCTTCTCACATATTGCAACTTGAATTGCATTGGCATCAGCAGATATGGTTGACACAACTTGGAAGGTTGTGGACGAGCCAGCTTCCTGAGTGTCAAAGAAGCCAACTTCCTGTCTAAGGACAGATTTCAGGTATTCTGTCCTTATTCTGGAAGTCTGTCTCTCAGCAGTTCGTGTCCAACAAATTCCTTCTGTAAGTATAAATGGCATCACAAGGAAGCAAAGCACGTTATTTTTTATCCAATTTTTATGACTACCTCTTTGTTATGAAAAGTCTCTGCCGAAAGTTATTAGACTTGCAACTTACCAACAAAAGCAGAAAGTCCAACTCCAATTGCAACATAGAGCAGCCTAAGTGCAAACTGCAGAATAGAATTTACAGTGGCAGAGTTAACAAAGTAATTAAGTATCACAATTGAAGTTCTTGATGCAATGATGAGATAGGTGTTACAAAAACATTCTGGTATATTCGTTTCATAAGGTTCCTTCATTTTTTCCTAGCAATTCTTCAATTAGTTACAAAAGATCCATTTTGTTTGTATATTACCATGGATTTCAACAAGTTTCCAAGAGGAATAATAGTGCAGAGTGGATACAAAGTGTTTATATAAAGTATCCCACATGCACTTACACCATTGATAACTTCAAGAATCTAAAGAGAATTCAGTTTAATCTACTTAATACTTTAACTTCAAACACCAAACCACAATTCAAAACAGAGCAAATACAACTTAAATGATGAAAACCTGTCTGATGGTTCATCATAAATGGAGATAGGAGTCAATTTTATCCATGTAAATAGCTCGGATTTGCTGCTAGGCAGCTCTGAAGGCCATAGCTTTACCTTTGGTCATATCTTTACATATCCTGAGAATGCAACAGCTATTGACTAAAACAATAAATGTCATGAGAGGAACTTAATGGCACATACCTTATCTACAGTATCATTAGACAATGTGATATTAGTATTTCCATATTCATTGATCACTTTGCTAAGTACAAACATTGTAAGAGGGTACTGCAATCCATCTCCAATGCTGCCTAAAGTTCCCAAAAACATCAACAGCTTGTCCAAACCATCAGCATACTGGAACATGCCATCTTTGGCAGCCATATTCTATGTTCCTTTCAGGAGAAATGAGCCCTTACCTTGTGATTATAGTTTACTTCAATTCTAATTGAGGCTTACATTACATTTTATATGCAGGACTATGTACTGTTATCCACATTCTAATTTGCAGGCAGAATCTATCTTACTGTCTTACTCGAGTCCCCTTTTTACGCCAACGCCATATGGAATGAATTAATGTGTTTTTAATTTGGCCGGTTTATGGGTATATCTTGGCGGCAGAATGAATGTTGGTTTCAATAATTCCAACCAGTCATGTAGCTAAGGATAATTTTGTTTCATTATCAAGGTCATACAAAGCAAATCAAATAACTAATATTCTGAAATTAGCTGGGAAACCTTGATTTGATGATGCTGAGGCAAATCAGATGCAGTAGAATTTTTCTTCTGCAAAATGTGATAACCTTGTTTTGTTGGGCCAGGCTCACCTATTTTATATTCAGAAGATTGGCATTTGTTTTCACGTTTTATGCATTTAGCAACTTTTGTACCAAGAAACAAAGACAAAAATTTAGAGTATTAAATTGCACATGGTCCTTGGAAATTCATGGAGCTGCCTCCTTTGGAAACTGAAACTTGTTTTACTTTCCAAGCTATAGCAATTTGTTCACATCTTTCCATTGTCTTTTTCCTTCATGCAATTCTCTGTGATTTTGAGCTTTGGTCAAGTCCAATCTTGGACCCCCTTGAAAGAGTCTATGTTGCCCAATGATATTGAATCTGTCACCTGGGATGATTTTTTCCCAATATATATCTAAAGAGGCAGGCCAGTGAGAATTTGACGCACAAGGGTTGCGTAGAGCCAGGTTAGAAAAGGGAATATACCTTATTAGTCTCTGCAAAACTTGGTTCATTCATAATATTTTTTATTGTGAGAATATAATGCTCCATGTTGGGGATACTCTAAGATCACAGTAGGATAAAAGGGAATCCAATTTGCTTAACTTATACTGAAAACTTCAGTGAGAAAACTTCCACACTGGCAAGACATAGCATTTCACACCCTCATTTAAACAAGGCCAGTGTTTATATCTTAATACAAAAATTTTTGTAGAGATGAACATTTCATGGCAAACCTAGAAAAGGAGCTCCTTCTTAAAATTGAGAAGGTTTGTTTTTTGCTGAAGTTGGAGGAAGTTTGCAGGACTTAATGCCGAATCCTATGAAAATTTTCACCACTTGTTGTATAGGCTTTGTGACTAACTCAATCATCAAGGTAAAGGAAGTTTTCCCAAAATGGGTTCATGCAAGAAAAGATATGACCTCTAATGCACCAACAAGGCCTAAGACAAATTTTATTGCCAGAATCTTACCATGTCCAGGTTATATCAAGGGAAAAATGCATCCGTTAATGTGAACTGATATGCCAAGGTCCTTAAGCCTCTACAGAGAGGACAAAGGATGAGATGAAACTCCTACAAGAGACGGCTACTCCAGTTAGAAATGTTATTAGTTAACCAATGAAAATTGGGAAGATCAAAAACGTTGATGAACCACTAACAATTGACAGCTTCTGGCAGATTCTACTGAAGCAAGAATACACCTCATAACACAAGAATAGGCGTCCAGGCTAATTCCACACTCATCAAGTTGGTTGCCTATATTCTTGTTTAATTCATCACTGCAGTCAACAGTCACTGAACTTCTTTTACTAAATGAAAATGACTCCGTGTCCAAGGGTGAAAGTTGAGATATACCCTGAAAGATAGTCAGTCATCAGGTAAGATGCTTCTTTGTCAGCAGTGTGTTGTCTACATATACTTAATACATATTCAAGCTATATGTCTCAGTCTGTATTTACATGAGACTACGACATTCTACAGGCATTTTTTTCTACTAATATGCTTTCCAGAACCTTTAAAAAGACAGAATAGGAGTAAGCTCACAGACCAGTTACATGACCAAAAATTTGTTTATTGGTTTTTAGTTTAGGGATCAGAAATGGTAGGTCATCCAGGGAAAAGGTAACATCACATTTGCCAAGATAAACACCGATATCTTTATTGTCAAATTAAAATAAGTCATCGGACATAAAACAGATGCACAGACAACCTTACACCATCATAACATGAAAATAAAGAAGGTGAGCATTATTGCCCAGAAGAAGGATCGTCTGTGTTGACAAACGATCACAAGTTATGAGCCTGCTCATGGCAAAGAGAAAGGTGCAAGATCTCCATGTGGTGAACATAAGACAGTTGGAGACGTTTGTTCATCCTCTGAAGCTCCTTTCTGCAATAAATATACGAAGATTATGTTGATTCAGAGTTCAAGATGAATAAGTAACAAACGAGTAAAAGAAGCAAAAGATAACAAGAGATATACAGAGAGTTGTTTATTTAAATGCTCCTTTTGTTGGAAATGTCCTCTGTCTGAGGATCCATGCGTCCATCACCTGTAAGGGAAGAAGATTCAAGCATTGTTAACTTATATATAAATTAGAACTAATCATGACCTCATGTTGCCTGTTTTTCCTTTTTCTGCTTTACAACATGAAGAGAAATGCATCTATGTTTAAGTCCATGAAAATAGCTAATCAAAGCTAAAGTCTGGCTGGTCTCTATTAGACTTTCAAACTGTTTCTAAATGGTATCAGACTAGGATTTAAACCATAAAATGGTGTCAATAAGTCCATCATAACATAAAATAACATTCAGAAATGAATTTATGACTTACATGAGAGAAGGCTTTCTGTGTATGCAACAGCAACTGGAAATTTCTTTTCAGAAGTGTCGTTCAAATCAAGCTCCCTCCAAAACCTCTGGTCCAGATCATAAATATAATAATGATTTGAAGTTATAAAGAAAATTTCATTCTCCCTTGCAACTACAAACTCAACACATTCATCATTTGAGAAGGGAACAGGATCACTGCATTTCAGTTCCCATTTAGGCTTATCCTTGTCTTCTAAAATCCATATATTCACAATCTCATCTTCATCATATACAGCAACTAGGGATAAACCGCCTTCAAGATCAACCAAGTATGAGTGTTCAGTGACCTCTTTCGGAAGCTCAATAGTTCCAAAGTTTTCGTCGATGTCAACTGTAAGGATAGAGCCAGGGGTCATGTGATCTTCGTCTGAAGCAATGAACCAATATATCTTTCCATTGACAAAAACATGGTTGGACCCCAGGGGGCTATGGCTAGATTGCATAGGACAATAAGGTACACGACCTATAACACTCCAGGATCCAGTGCTCGATGAATATACCTCACATTGACGACGGTTAGCACGGGATTGACGTTTAGCAAGAGATATGCGCTTGGCACAGAAAAATCGAAATATCTTGTACTCGTTGATCTGTGGACCAAAAGCAACTCCAATGGAAGGTTTTTCTTCGGATGCGCTACCTTTCGGAAGTAATAGAGCCTTTCTAGTGACAGGATTGCAGATGCGGATTTCCAGATCAGTTACATCCTCAACTATCATGCCTGAGTCCACCTTCCAGGTATAGTTGATACAACAGAGCAGACCATCAAAGGAACAAATGATGGCAAGGGGAGAAAGATTGTCACAATACGGAAAGGTAATTCTTTTAGTGATTTCATCACCGTCCTTCACCAAATATAATGTCATCATCATATCCATGTAAGGATAAACTATGTAAATGGAGTGGTTTTTAGACCACAGTAGCCGCAAATCAATGAAAGCCTGACTACTTATCAACTGACACCAGTGCTTGCAAACAGATTTGCATGCTAAAAGTGACTTAACTGGAAGCCTTGACAGTATATTGGCAAGCACATTTTCTGCATATTCTACCTCATACCATTTATCAGTTATGCAATGAGCACATTCGTCACCTGTTTCACCCATTTCTAACCTCTCTTCACCTTCTTTGTCCAATAAAAAAGCGACAACTGTCCTAAGATTGACATATGGGAACCATCTGCAAGATTAAGTCTAGTAGTTATTTTAGTTAAACATGCAGAAGACATCAACAACTTTTTTCCCATAACAAGTGCTGAGATTAATGATAGCTAATATTTATACATGAAAATGGAACGATTTTCTAAAATCTCTTTGTAAGATCAAAACACACTAATTTCCAATCTGACAAAAACTTATTTTGAAAATGAGGGCAACAGATAGAGGAAAAGTAAAAAATCTCATTGAATTTTTATTTACAGTTCTGCGAGTATCATTGCATTTCCATTCAACACGCAACACACAACCTCATTGGTGGGTGATACTAAAAAAGTTGATAAGTGAAGCAATTTTCAAGGAGATGTAACAGATTTAAATTACGTTACAGACACATCATTGTTACAGGCAGAACCTGGATCAAGGGCAAGGCCATTAGTCTAGACATGCATGGACATAGACATTATAGTAGCATAATAAATGCGTTGGCATGAAACAGTTAAAAGTAGTATTGCAAAAGAAAATTCTAGGAATTTAACAAAGGAACCAAAATGCTATCAAGAAAGCAAAGATGGAGAAAAACGAACAATAAATACTTAAGAGAATGCAGGAGGAAGACACATTACAAAATTCAAATGCAACAGGTCTATGTTTGATTTTTGAATGGTGTGGCAAGCCTATTCTTTCAATCTCACTATAATCAAAGCAATTTCATGCCTATTTCATAGCCTTCCAAAATAGTCATCCATATTTTAGTTTTCTTCATATATAATGTCAAAACATTGGTCACATAAAACAAGTAATCTTATAAAAAGCTGTGATCAACATAGGGAACGATATTAACACAGCCTTGGTTTTAAAGAACCAAAAGTCCAATGTCTCCAACCATGAGGTAAAGTTAGCCACAACTCACAATTCCTAATCAAGAATCCTCATCAGTCCATCAAATTTTTGAATAAAGGCATCAAAACCAGAAAGATATCGATTTTACAACTTTTAGACAACAAAAACATTGCAATCTCATGAGCAAGTGAACTGCAATTCTTCACAGCTCATCCTAAACTCAAGTTATAAAGTTTTGCCTCAATTAGCAAGGATGTCACATACATAAATTTTTATTTATAGATGAATGATCGAATGCCAAGAAAACAACAGAAGGGGTTTGGGGACTCACAGATCTCATCTGGTTCGTCTGGCTGCCCTTGAGAAAAAGAGACTAGAGACCACTTCCTAATGAGGTAGAAAGAGAACTCCAGAACTTATAACGCTCATCTAACAACAACCTTTTCTTCAAAGTGGCAATCCAGGAGTTCATGCATTTTGACAAGTGGTAGGTTTGCACTGGAACAGATGACAAAGAATCCCAGGAGAGAAAGAAAGCTCAAATGGTAAATTTTATACTAAATTGCTGTTTAACAAATCAGTAAAAGTAAGGTTTTATATTTTTATGGTTCAAAAGGATTTTCTAGAAGTAATTTAATGACCTGGCCGTGAAGGTTAACAAGTAATTAAAGATTGTGCCTCTTCTAGTAACCGACAACCAAATATATGCCATGGTTAGCAAATAATAATGTGTATCATCAATTTCTTTCTCTTTTCCTCCATTTTACACCGTATCATATAAAGCATCACAGGTTAGAATATTCATTGATATCAATACTTTTGAAAGTGTCTTATGAAGAGAATATATAGCCAGCTATGTGTGATAATATTCTATATCAAGCTCTCTTCATAAAAACCACAAACCGAAGGCTCAAGGTCAACCTTCATCTCATTTCCTTATATATCAATTTTCAAGCTGAAAGTGTCAACAATGAACACAAACACATTCATGAGGAGAATTGAAGACTGTCTAATAGACAAGTTGACAGGTCAGCAAAAACAGGACAAAACAGGGAAAGGACTCTCCAGTTCAGAATGGGAGAAATCATGTGAAAAAATAAGGAAAAACATGTCCATAACTTATGAACACAAGGAAAAAAAGTGAAAACAATACCACAAATGGCATCCTCCAAACTTCGGGTCTCTTATGGCCGTTAAAAATGTTTAAAGAAAAAACAATCATTTTAAGAGAACTCTTTTTTTTTTGATGGAAGTGTTCAATTATAGGTCCGGACTAATTTATGTTAAAAATACATGACACACATCATACAGTCCAAATTACTTTGCAATTTGCATGTCATCAGCCAGAGGTATTGTGTACAACTGGGAAGGCTAAATTGTGTTTTGTTGCTTACATTCTGCCGGCAAATAGATATGCAGTCCCGTGTGCATATGCATAAGCACACATCTAATGACAAAAATTGACACGGTGTAGTTGGTACAGGCAGAATGAATTAACTTCTAGACTCACAGTTATGTCATGCAAGATTACAGGCACTACCTGTCAAAGTTTCTTGTCTCTACATGATTCACTTGAGAATCTTCATATTACGGAAAGGTTTTTTTTTTAAATATACTTCTATAAAAGAAATGCAATATCACTTCCTTTCTAAATCTAGACAAGCCTGGATGAAAATATTTGAGTATACTTCTTTTTTGACACGATTTACTTGCCTGTTTTTTCATGTTTAGCAAGCCATACGGTTATCATTTCGTAGTCTGACCTAACACATTTTAATTGCAGTTGATGAGAACATCAAAGAAAGTATTCTTCATTGGTAAGCCCCATGTACTTTCTGGCATTGGCATCAGGTTGTAAACTTCATCTTAAACGCAGTTGATGAGAAAATTAAATAGATACCTTGGAAGGAAGAAAATCATTCTCCGTATGTATTTAACTATCTACCATAGTTAGTTTGTGGAAGCACCACAAAAATGGGCCATGCTTCCACTGTTCTTACCTTCAAGAAAGCAATCATTCATATGAGTGAGATATATAAGTAAATGAAAGATGCAAATGAATCACCAAATTTTTTTTTTTGCAAATTGTGAGAATCTGAAATTTCCATACGAAATTCCCATGAAACATCAGGCCTTTAATAGCAATAAACAAAATATGTAGAAGTGGAACTGGAAGGTAATTGACAACATTAAACTATCAGCTATATAGTATAAAATTACAAAAAGTAAGAACAAAATTACACAGAAAATCAGCCCAATTGCCACAATTAAAACTGTTTAAACAAAACATGGGCCTCTAGCTATATCATCACACAGATAATCTAATCTTCAGAAATCTCTCTTTCCTAGAAATTCACAAACCATGCTAACCATAAAATTAGCAGATTTACTATCCCAAAACAAATAAAAAGAACACCATACACAGAATTGTAAACACTACCAAGAAATTAATCTGGGAACTGCATTCATTAAGTCATTTAACTAGTTTCTGCTCTTAGAAAACCAATCTTTGCACCCATTTTATAATCCAACGAAATTACAGAATACAAAAATCAACTGTCACTTATTTCATTAATTCTAAAAACTTTACTCTTGTTATAAACATGTATGGACATGCAACATCAAAAACACCAAAGAATTGAAAAAACCCAGTTCAGAAATCATGAAGTAAGAGTAAAAACCTTCACCTTTCCTCTCTGAAATTGGATTGCTGCTGAGAATTGTCAGTGAGAGAACCAGAGAGAAGAATACAAGAAGAAGAATAAGTTTCCCAACAGTTTTTATTTGTAACCGATGATGTTTTAGTGAACATTGATGGTATAGAGACATTTGGTGGTTTGATTGCTGACGAAAGGCTGATATCATGCAAAGTTAAGTACACAACTGAACTGAAACTGCAACGAAAAATTTGCTGTCCCTTGGAACAATGATGGTAGTTAAGGAAACTATTGCATGCACTTAGTTATAGAGAATTGTAAAGTGCATAAAAGATCTGGACCCTTGGATTATGATTTCAGTCAACATTAATCTATTGATGAAGTCCATATTTACTAAAGTTGGGCCTGGTGGTCTGGCTCAAAAATGAAAGATTTTTGTACTTTTGTTGTTGGGTTCTGGTGGGCTTTTCACTAAACAGTAAGCATACTTAGCTTTCGTTGGCATTGTGAAGCCCTTGTATGAACATGCATGCCTTTTTCATATGCAGGAGATTCCTAACTCTATGAGTCAGAACAGAACTTTAGGTCAATGATTAGGAAGGCTGCAAATTTCCTCTGGAATTAAGAAGTTTCTACTTCTGTTAACTAAACAGTTAGCATACTTTCCTCTTGTAGACATTGTAAAGTCGTTGTATGATGATTTTAGACTTTTTTCATGAACATGGGTGCCTCTCTTATGTGCAGGAGATTCATAAATTTTACGAGTCTGGACAGAACTATAGGTAATTGATTACTCTGGAAAGGCAGTGGATTACCTTCGAAATGAAGAATCACTACTGCTGCTTACTAAACAGTAACCATACTTACCTCTTGTAGACATTGTAAGGTCCATTTTTGATGATTTTAGAGTTTATTCATAAAAATAGGTGCCTTTGGAGGAATCAGTGGAAGCTACGAGCAGCAATAATATGCTTTGTTTTCCTGCATTTGCTTGGTAGGTTTTGTTAATTGTTTCCTTTGGCCCCAGAGGAGGTGATCATCATGTTGCCATTGATTTGATTTTGCAACATATCCGCACCAATCTTGCTGGGCATGACCTCTGCAAAATATATCCAGTCAACGTTTCAGGTCTATCTCAATGTTCTGTCTGTTACAACTTTGGTGCAACTGTTTTCATTATGCAGAGTAAAAGATACATGTTTTGTTATCTGCCATTGCTTGTTGCTAGAAAGCATAAAACTCTTCCTCTGTGTGTTAAATTCATGTCCAGCTCTTTCATATGTCATCTACCCTAAAGTATCCAGGTCAATTGTCAGTGTACCATGATGACAGAAAGTTTCCACACTAATTGTAATAAGAGATTCCTGATTGGTAAAAAATGAGAGCTTGGCATGTCAGGATATTCTCTATTTCTTGAGACAAAAAATAAAAGATTAAATGAAAAAAAAAACTGCTGCACACAACTTGTTGAAAGTATCTCCCACTAGTACAACTTTAAGGGACTGATTATTTGGTTCGACTTTCTATTTTTTCTAAAACATTAAATTCACAATTTGACTTTTGTGTTCTATCTTTCCTTACCTTGATAGCAAGTAACTTGTATATTAAGTAGTAGGTTAAGATATTGATAACAAATTTAACAATTTCATTCGGAGACTTGTTACCTTTCTCAATTCAAATATAAATTTTAAAAATACTAAGTCAATGTATGTATTTTAATTTTGTTGAAACATGTGCACTTTACAAGACAAATTTATGAGAACAAGTAATCCAATCTTTTCTAGGTGGGAAATAGACCAACTTTTATAGTTAATACATTATTATTATTATATGTATTATTGTCTTGTTCAGAGTAGTTCAGTCTGTAACTTGTACTGATATTTTATGGTGATCAAGATATGACACATTGAGTTGACACTGTTTAATGGAAGAAATTTGAAGTTGAAACCAACTACCTTTTTTTTTTCCTGAGTCTGAATTGAACTTGTCAACTTGAAACAGGTCTAACTCCTATGTGATGGAAGGAATTTAAAGTGGAAAATGTTGAAGGATATTGTTTTCCAGTGGCCCCTAAAAGTATGGGTCAAGTCAACTTGTTCACATTTGTAGCTACCATTGGGAAGCCTTAAAATTAAATAAAACACCCAAGATGAACCTTTGCTGGTTGTGTATGCTACCGGTACCAGATATTGAATCAATGGATCCAAGATTATACCAATCTGCCAAGTTGGGCCAAGTTGATTCCTTCAAACATCTTCTTCATCAAAATCCAGGCATACTTTCTAAGGTGACTCCCCAGGGAAACACAGCCCTCCATATTGCTGTGAAATTTGGACACAAGGGTATTGTCACTGAGATCTGTGGCCGGTGTGTTTCCCTCCTGATAAAGCAGAACTTAGATGGAGATACACCTCTACATATTGCTGCAAGGGCAGGTCATTTCTCTATACTTGATTTTCTGGTAAGAGCAATCTTCTCTTCATCGTGGGGAGGACGTGAAGATGAAATCATGGGCAAGTTTGGGATTCTGAGCATGGGAAACAGGGAGAACAGCACCGTTTTGCATGAGGCTGTCAGGAATGGTCATCTTTGTGTGGTTCAGCTCTTGCTGAAGGTTGATCCTAAGTTGGCTTCTTTAGAAAATTCCGCTGGTGAATCGCCTTTATATCTTGCTGCTAGAGAAGGAATGCTAGAGATAGTGAATGAAATTCTGACATCAACTACGGCCCCAGCTCATGGAGGTTCAGAAGGCCAAACAGCTTTGCATGCTGCTGTGATTGAGAGGCATCATGGTAATTTTCATGTTTGGCTCATTTAGCTAGTACTTAGAACTTGACACATTAACATTGTAGTTTCTGCTGTTTCACAACTCCTGAAATTCTAGTTTCTGTACTAAAACAGATACTGTAGATTTCTAGAGCTGCTAACTATTTCCTCTTGATGGAGCATCTGATTTCTTTCTTTTGTTTAGGCTTTTATGGAGTAATTCATATCCTCCCATAAGTACACTCATGTGATTAAACTATTAAAATTCTGTTTATCTTAAGAAAGTTTGTGTGTAAATGTAAGGTATCATGCAAGTCCTCCTAAGAGCCAAACCAGAGCTGATCAGAGAAGTTGACCATCATGGCAGAACCTGTCTCTACTATGCAGCATCTCTAGGAGACAATAACACAGTGAAACAATTACTGGAACTTGATAATACTGTTGCATATGTATTGGACAAACATGGTCACTCACCACTTCATGTTGCGGCTAGCAGCGGTCATGTTAACATTATAAAGGAGCTTATTCGACATTGTCCAGATTCTGCAGAACTTGTTGATTTATGTGGGCGTAATGCTCTTCATGCTGCCATCCTTAGTGGGAAAGGTAATGTCATCAGGTATATGCTAGAAACAGCAGAAACAGAGGGGCTCATAAACCAACCTGATGAGGATGGAAATACACCTTTGCATCTGGCCACTATGGGAAGGAAAACTTGGATTGTGCGGTACTTGATATGGGATAAAAGAGTGGATCGAAGAGCCAAGAACAAAAAGGGCCAAACTGCCTTTGATATTGATCATTCAATCAGAGAATCATGTCTCACAGTTCCCACAGTAAGTAGATCTTTGGCTAGCTATAATGTTTTTATGAGAAATTGGCACGCAATGCACTGCTTTAATCTTGTCAGTCACTTCTAGCTGCTGTTATATGCAAGACTAATTCATTCCCCATAATTGTTGATGAAGCTTCACACGTGCTGTCTGAAAATTTTGATCACTATTAAATTGCAGAAGACAGTTTCAATCATATGGAGAAAATTCAGCTCCCCACCTACTTGGAATATTAGAGAAAACATTCCTCCAAGTGCAAACCAAGAAGCAGAAGATGCCAAAATGCAGTCTTATAAGCAAATGGGTCAAACCCTCCTGATGGTAACAACTTTAATCACAACTGTTACATTTGCGGCAGCATTCACAATGCCTGGTGGCTACAGCCAGAATGGTCCAAACCAAGGCCTGGCGCTTCTAAATGCAAGCAAAACCCTTGGATTGTTTGTCATCTACGATATTATTGCAATGACCTGTTCGACAACAGCTGCTTGCCTCATATTTTGGGGAGCTATCAGTAGCAAAGAATCCTACCCATTTTACCTAGCATTGGCCTCATTTCTTACATACATAGCACTACAATCGACTGCAGGAGCCTTCATGACAGGCATTATTGCTGTTTTGCCTCATCACGATTATATTGACACTATGGCTGTTATAGTAGCCATTGCTTTCAATATTATCACATGCCTGTTTCTTTTCCAGTTGCTTCAGATTTTTTATATCTCTGAAGTTTCCCAGTTCTTCATTTCTCATCTTTATAAGCTCAAGTTGAGAAAAATAAACAAATGATTGAGAGGAAAACATTGTTCATCTCATACTCCACTGTTCCTATAGAATGGATATGGATCCTCAGTTGCTAGCATTGGTTTCATGCTGCGCAAGAAGAGAAGTAAAAGAGAAAATCTTGCGGACTTCAAGGAAATGGTTGATCTCTCACCTTGATTCTAAAATGGAACTGGTACAGACAATGGAAGCTCAAAACTTAGGCGGTCCAGGGGGATGACATCCATTACCATGTGTGTCATCTTGTGTTAATGTAACAAAGCAGAGGATATGAAGCAGAAAACTAGAGTAGAGATTTAACAAAGAGTCATTCTTCTTCATTAAGATAACACAGAGGTTATAGACTCTGTTGTACAAGATGAACACTTGTAACCAAGCTTAACAAGTGTTAAACAAGCTTACATGCAATCTTACACGTCATGGGACAGCACTAAGATGGTATTAACTCTAAAGAACAGTACAACGAAGCAAACTGATAAAAGCAAGTAAACTAAGATGAATAAAAAAAAACATTCACTAGCTGCAGCAGCAATGCAAGTATTACAACTTTAACTTCTTGAACATGGAGGAAAATGTTCACTTGGAAAATGAAAACCATTGTACCATGTCGAAGAAAGGAGAGGTCAATTTGCTAGTAGAAAACATATGTAACAGGTCCTAATTCATTTGCGCTGTTGAGTGGATTAGTTCATTGAACATGATTTTGTTATCAGGAAACAAAGTAGAAATGACTGTTTTCTGAAATCTTGACTGTTTCAGACCTCTAAGAGAGTACTAATTCATACATTGGCTGCAACTTGCATTGATGTAAAGGCATTGATTCATCAAAGAGAGATTGTTGAAAAGAACTGAATCAAAGTTATCATGTTAGTATGGGTAGGAAAACTATAAGTTTGATAAAAGAAAACCAAAACACATAAGAACAAGGCAAGATTCAGGTAAACTATTGTCTATTGCTTGTGAACTACAGCATGTCCAAAGCACTAAAGCAGAATGCTAATACAAGTCTATGATCAAAAGACTCCTTTTGGCCCAATACTGAACAACATCTTACAGAAAACCCAAACTTTTGATCAACCTAAACAATATCCCCCTAAACCCCCTGCTGTTGACACCAAAAGCACTTCTTAAAGTTCTGTTTTATTGTTCCTTGGTTTTATTTAAGAAATGAATAAAAATTCATACTGGGTTTTATTAAAGTTTTGATATTTTTAATTATTTGGTTTTTTTATTTAACAAATATGGATTATAACCAGAAAATCCTTTGATTAAAAAAAAAAAAGAGGCAAAAAACACTTTTTAAAAATTTTGATAAATAAAAAACAGTTACAGCAACAAAAACCCAAAACCCTTTCCTTTCCCCTCCACCTTCACCTCCAAGGGCGGGGCGGGCTCTCTCAAATGACAGTTTCGAAAGCCAAAACCCTGAGCTCTCTCTTTCGAGCTGCTAAAAAAGCTACTAAAAATTCTTCTACTTCCTCTTCCTCCTCCTCCTCTTTAGACGCCCGTGACAAATCTCTAAAAGAGTTCGTTTCCTCGCTTGACACTTCATCATTATCTTCCCCCGCTTCTTTCTCCAAACGTTCACCTATAGCTATCAAGAAACCAACCGATGGTAGCCTCTTCAACCTGTTGCGTGACTCTGCTTCACTCTCTGGTTTGTTTTTAATTGTTGGCTCTTTTTATCTTGGTTTTCTGGATTCTGGTTTTGTTTTTTTTGTGTTGTTTTGCTATCTGGATATTAGAGGATTCAGTTAAAAGTTTTTGTTTTTTTTGAGAGGAAAATGTTGTTTTTGCTTTTTGGATTCCGAATTTTGGAGAATTTAGCGAAGTGGGTAAGTCTAAAGTGAGTTTTTTTTTTGGTTCTGGGTATTGGAAAATTCATTGAAATATGTAGCTTTTAAGTGAAACATGAAGTTTTTTTTTTTTTGAATTCTGTGTTTTGTTCTTTCTGTTGGTTTAGTTTCTTTGTAGTAGAGAATTCAGTCAAAATCTTTTGTTTCTAAGTGAAAAATGTAGCTTTCTGGATTTTGGTTTTGGTTTGTTGTGTTGGTTTGGTTTCTGGTTAGTGGAGAATTCAGTGAAATGTATCATTTTTTCGTGAAAAAACTGAAGTCTTGATTAAGTTGTGTTTAATGCAGAGGATTCAATGAACGAATTAACACAAGAGGTATCTTCTTTACTTTGCGGTAAGTGTTTGTTAGTAGTAGCGTGTGAATTAAGGTGTACTTACTTTTCTCTCCGACAGAAGAAATAGGTGAAATTTGAATGTCCCAGTGCATGCTTAATTGAATGAGTCCATTTTTACCTTTTATGTGATCAGAGATTTTAACTGCAAATGGATAGCATCAAGAAGAATGCTCGAAAATTTACTCATTGGTTATGCAAATTCAAATATATTGTATTTGCGTATGAACACCAAACAAGTAGAATGTTTTCCTGTTTTACTTTTGTAAGGTAATATGTTCACTGGATGCTAACTTACTTAATGATTTCTGAGACTGCAAGTAAGCTGCTATTATCATCCAAATTAATATTTTACTTGCATATGGATTTTATACAAGTAGAATATGTTCCTTAATTAAAATATGAATTGAAATCTTAAGTTTGCAGTTATTTACCTTCTTAAATCGATAAATTGAAAACTTAAATTTTTTTTCTTTCTTATTTTTGCAAAAGGAAAAGCATTTTTGGGTCCCTTATTGTGGATTAAGTCCTGTGTTCTATTCTGTGTGTAGATGGTTCTGTGAACAGTTCAAAGGACTCAGGGAGAGCATTGACCATACCATGGCTATCAATGTCTAACAATAAAACATCACTCATGCAGAAAGAAGTTTCACGTGAAAGGAAACAGAAATGGGTTTTCAAGACAAGCCAGGTTATTCGATTTAACCGGTTAATAAAGATGTGTGGAGATAAATTGGGGACAAAAGCTACGATGGAGGTATTTGATAAATTAGGAAGAGAAACTGGTTTGAAAGAGTACAATGCATTAATAGAACTTTGCTTGGAGAACGCTAGGACCAGTGATGATGAAGATGTTGCGTTAGAACATATTTCTGAGGCTTTTAGAACCTTCAAAAAAATGAGGGAACGAGGATTTCAGGTAGAAGAGGAAACTATTGGTCCATTCCTTATGTATTTTATTGATAGGGGAATGGTAGAAGAGTTCTTTTTTTTCTGTGGACCTATCAAAGATGGGAACCCGAGTTTGCTTCCTAGATTAGGTTACTATGAGATGTTGTTGTGGATAGGAGTCAATAATGAAAAAAAGATTCAAGAACTTTGTAATTATATTGCGGCTACTGATGGGATAGATGATTTTGAATTAAAAGGTATGGAGCGAGGTTCTAATGTCTGTATCGTCTTGTAAGTAATTTTCTAATGATTTTTAATTGAATATATCAAATTTTTTTTGCCAGGTAAGCTTTTCTCTTCCTTCTCTTTTTCCTGGGAGGGTTAGGGATGTGATTTTACCATTATTGAGCTTGCAACATTTGTTCTTCTCTTGCAGAAAACTATTTGTTAGCACTTTGTGAAAGTGGTAGGAAGGAGGACCTCATGCAACTGTTAGAGATTATTGATATAAAAAGAATTTCATCTGTGAACAAAGTTGCAAATATCTTTAAGTCATTGGGAAGACTTTCATTGGAGTCATTTGCTGAGAAGTTCCTTTTGGCATTCAAAAGCTGTGGTATGCTCATGATATACTCATGTTTTTCTCTAATGTGTTAGGCTCCTCAATCTTGTCTGGTAAAGTTATTGGTGACAACTGATAACTGATCTGATTCTCTACTCAAGATGATAACTGATTTGTATCTTTGAAACTGTAAATATTCAAAAATTACATTTTCATTGTTAAGGAGTAGCACTTTCTAAGGCAATTAATTTCATGGTGATGTCCAAGTTGGGTTTGGTGCATGCATAATTGCGGTTTCTACTATCATGTATAAAGCATGTGATTCGGGTTTTGTAACTTTAGTTCTTATGAAACACTTTAAGTTCTGATGAAAGATTACATATTTGACAAAATTTTGCATCTGGTCTTTTATGCATTTTAATATGGTAAATTTAATAATGCAGATTATGGAATGGAGAATATCTCAAGGCTCATACTTAGTTATGCTAGTAGCATTCCTAATTTAAAGGTGAGGAATTTCTCATGAAAGCTGCTTGTAATTTCCTTCAGGCCATGATTCTATGAAACACATGCAGTTTGCCTGTTTGTTAAAAGGTAACATTTAATTTTGCCTTTTAGTGTATGGCACCTGAAACTCTGTTAGGAATATAGTGTTCTGACAATTGGTGACCATATAATTTCACCTGGTCGTTTGCATGGGAAGTAGGGAACTCAATGCTGTGAAACTAACTAGACCTCAAGTTGGTTGAAACAACCTTGAGATAGAAAAACTGGTAAAAACTAAAGATACGTTTTTGGCTCTGCAATTGCTTATGTATCTTTTTAGTATCATAGGCTTCTTTTCCAGAAGCATAATCTTTTCTGCCCTTATCTTTTTTTTTTTTTGAAAATTCAGATGTATAATAGGAACAGAGGTAGCAAAAGACCACCTCTATTAGCTTACAAAAGGATTTTGTTCTGTTTTACACAATTGAGTAAAACAGTTCAAAATCTCCTCACATGGCTTCTCCTAGAGATTTTATACCCGTGTAATTCCCTAATCATCTGTACAACAAAAATATTGTGATCACATAAATACTCCTCTGATGCAAGATGTCATCCCCAGTTGACCATGACTCATAAATTAACAGCCCACACCCTGCACATACATACAAAAACCATATGCAGACCCCCCAAGCCAGCTGGTGTAAAACCAAAAGCAAATAGAAAGCCCCTCCGGTAACCTGCATTTACAAACATAACAGCAACAGCCTCACCAAACCAGAGAATATCTGTACAAAAATTGAGACAATGCATTTGAGCCTTAGAACCAAAACACAGCCATTTAATCCATCACTTGTAGAAAGTCCTCATTGCATTGAACTCCTGATTTCACCAGGCTATCCGCCAGTTGATTGTTTTTTCTAAATGTGTGTCTCACCTCCCAGCTTCTAACATCCTTTTTTAACCTTTCAATGTGAAGTATCCACTTCCTTAGCCTCCATGGGACATCTTTAGGGTTATTGACCCACTTAGCCACGTTTGTCGCATCACTTGCCACAATTAAAGTGTGTGTTTGCCACCATTTAGATGAGATGAAGATCAAGAAAGCCTATCTAATTGCCATTACTTCTGCCAAATTTGAGTCATCCACCCCAATAGCTTTAGAGAAGATGATTTTTACATCACTCCTCTCATCCCTCCTCACCCCTCCGATCCCTGCCTCCCCAGGACAGCCTTTTGCTCC
Source organism: Theobroma cacao (assembly GCF_000208745.1). Classification (NCBI taxonomy): domain Eukaryota; kingdom Viridiplantae; phylum Streptophyta; class Magnoliopsida; order Malvales; family Malvaceae; genus Theobroma; species Theobroma cacao. The sequence goes on from NC_030856.1 coordinate 2,960,065, forward strand.
TCCATCTACATTAAATTTCATTTCCCCACCAGCTGGCGCCTTCCAATCCTCAACCGTTCTGCTCTTCTTAGAAGCTGCTAGTACTACCCCCAAAGATGGTTTCCTAAATGTGTCCAGCACCACCCCATATTCTTTGGGCCGTTTTGCCTTTGCCCAGGTTGCCGCCCTCAACTTACTTAACTCACAAACCTGATCCCAATCCCCGTTGTCGATCATTTTGAGATTTATGAGGTGATATGCTCTCTTTCTTGTTGATGCTTAAAACTATTGATTACATCTTGGTTGTCAGCAATCTTGTTTGTAAATGTTTGTTGCCAGTAGGTCCTTTTAACTATAAATTGAAATTGGGAGTTCAGAAGGTTCTCTGTTATGAAATTAAGTCGATTTCTTGTCTTGTAGCTTCTTATTCAATTTTATTAGTTTATGTCTGTTTACACTTGTTGTTGTCTTTCGTAGGTTGAGGATACTTTTCTGAAATTCAAAAGCTTTCACAAAAAATTCAAGATAATACCTTCGTCTGCATCATATGAGATGCTCATTACCTATTGCTGTGATTTCCACAAGGTATGACCAAATTTTTTCAGTAAAAGGAGCAAAAAGACCAAATTTTAAGTCTTTTGGGACAAGTGTGTCATTTAAATTGCTCTAATGCGATTGCCTCTTTCATTTAGTACTAAATAACTTTCTAAAGAAACTTTTGATGGTAAAATCTTGTGGGATTTATACCTGGGTTTTGTAAGGTCCTAACTAGAGATAGGGGAGCTTTAAGGGATGGGTTAGGTGACTTCCTATTGTGTAGCCAAATCTTTGGGCCCTAGAAGACAAGATAAGAGCGGTTATTTTATGCATTTTAACATAATTAATGTTTCATTTATTGTATTGCAGGTGCATGTCGCCCTTGACCTGGTCAATGAGATGTGTGAACTGGGTTTGAGCTTGCCTATAGAGACGCTGCATCGCATATTGTATGCTAGTGAGGAGAGCTATGAGTTTCATTTGGTACGATATATCAAACATTCAAACTCTATTCTACTTTATTGTTTTCTTTAAGTACCACACACACACACACACATATGTATATATTAGTCTCATAGGTTCATTCATCAAATATATTTACTCAATTAAAATGTAATAAAGTTGTCTTATGTTTTAGTGACTTTGTTTGTTAGAATTTGATATTGCTTAAGATTAAAGGCAAAGGGCTTTGATTCATTCTGAAAAATTACCCCGGGCATTGTTGGTCCATCGAATTATTCAGATTCTCTTGTCATTGATTTTTTGCTAGTATGATAATTTTTGTTTATTTTGACCCTTTTCTTTTCTTTTCATTTTATTTCATTGTAAGGTTCGGCAAATTTATTCAGTGATTTGCCTCCATAATTTGAAGCCAAACAGTGAGACCTTCAGGAGTATGATAAGTTTGAGTGTGAAAATGAAAGATGTAAGTTGCAATCCGGTTCCCCTCTCTCTGTTGTCTCTCTTGCGTGCAAGCATGTGCTGTATGTCAATGTTTTACTTTCATTTTATTTCTACACTGTCCTGTACCAAACTAATTTGTCCAATGGTTGAAAGCTTAATTATGTGATTTTATATATTCTTTTCTACTCAATGCAGTTTGAAGGTGCATATGCAATGCTCAATGACATGAAGAAAATGAAAGTGATGCCTACAGCTAGTATTTACAATGCTATAATGGCAGGATATTTTCGAGAGGTAAGTTTTTCAGCATCTTGAATGTTCTCACTATTTTATTTCTTTTTTTTTTCCTATTCTTTCTAGTTTGGGGAAACTCGTATTCTTTATTACAAATTTGTAGTTTGGTCCTTGGTCTATGCATGACTGCATGAGTTATGGCACTGTTCTTACTGCCATATGTCTCAAGGTTGTGAGAAAAGAGAGTGTGAATGATAAGTTGCCTTTTATGTATACTCTTCTCTTGCATTGCCCATTTGTTACATAGTTAAGTCGTGGCCTTTTCACAGATGGGCCATGGACCCTAATCATGAGATGTTAATGCCATCATCCAAGGATACTAGCAAAGTTGTTACTCTGACATGAAATATAAGTTCTGCAAAACTGCAAGTAAATGCAAGAAATTTTTGACAAGGAAAATTTTATGAATTCTTTGCTGCAGTGCCTTGTCCCCAGGTTTATTTCGAAGGATATACTTAAAATTAAAGTAGTCTTTTTTTTGTCAAATATTTTTCAGAAAAACTCTAGTGCTGCATTGAAGGTTCTGAAGAAAATGGAATGTGAAGATATCAAACCAGATGCTCAAACTTTCAGCTATCTAATAGGCAATTGTGATTGTGAAGAGGATATTTCGAAGGTGGTTTGAATTTTTATAGTCTGCTCAAAGCGTCATGTTTTGCCTAGTCCCTTTTGCATTGATAAACTCACTTATGCTGTTTTTCTTTTAATGCAACTGATGGTTTGGCATTGAGTAACTTGTAAAAGCATCATGTCTTGTGAATTTTACTGAAACTGATAAAATAACTTGTTTATTGCTTGTAGTACTACGAAGAAATGAAAAGTGCTGGAATTCAAGTTACAAAGCATGTTTTTATGGCCCTTATAAATGCATATGCAACCTGTGGGCAATTTGAAAAGGCTAAACAGGTATGTTTGTATGCAGCAGTTAGCTCCTATCAAAGTCACATCGGTTAAATGAGCACTTTGAACCAAAAAGAATGTAGTTTAGGTACTGCATAACCTAAATCTTTTGTTCAAGAAGCAAATTATTATGGACTATAGTTCAACTTTCATTTATGTATTACACTCATTTTTGTTGTCTCTGGTAATTTCAAAAGATAAATTTTATATTTTAGGTGCTGCTTGACAAGGGGATACCTTTTAAAAGCTTAAAGGAAATCAAAAGTGCACTTGTTTCAGCCCTTGCATCAAATGGGCAGATGTGTGATGCATTAAACATTTACAAAGAAATCAAGCAAGTTGGGGACACTCTGGAGCCTAAAGCTGTTATATCTCTCATTGTAAGTTTTCAATAGTACCTTTGTATTCTTTTTCCTTTAACTGCAATAATGCTATATATTTTCCTTTTTATCTCTTAGGAGCATTTTAATTTAGAGGGAGAGTTGAGTACATTGCTTCAACTACTGGAAGAATTGCATGATCCAGACTATTGGGTTGATGCTTGTTGCAGAATAGTTTTGCATTGTGTTAAAATTAAGGATTTGAGGTTAGATGACACAATATTTATTCTGGGTTGTTTTATTTAATTTACCTAGTGTTCTTATTAGCTAAACTCTTTATATCATTTTTGTTTTTTCCTTCTTTTTTTACTTTAGAAGGATTTGCATTAGTTAATTTTTGTTAATTCCATGTTTGATTTAGATCTACGGTTGATTTGCTCAAGCGGCTTAAGGATAAGTTGCACAATGATGATTTGGGTATAGACTTTCTTTGTGATGAGGTTTGTTCCTATTCTCTCTCATAATTTTGAGTAGACTTCTTGCTTGTATTGTAGTTGCCAACCTTGAATTCTTGGTAGTTGCTCTCAATCATTAGAAGTAGAAACAAAGAAAAAAAAAAAAACTTTCCAAGATTTCTAAGTCTTCTATCTCCAAATGAATTTATGAATTGTATCAAATTCTAGTTGGTAAATACTTTAGGCATTTTAGTTTTCTATTGTTTTATCTATATGTTTATTTGACTTACTGTAATATTTCAAATATTAATTATGATTCTGTCATTTATTAGCATTTTGATTGCATGTGTTTATAACTTTGTGGGTACCTTTCTTGATTGAGCAGGTATTCTCTTTGATCGCCGAAGGAGATGCTAAAGAATTATGGTTTGGCCTAGCTTTGCTTCAAGCTATAAAAGATGAAATAGGCGTTATCCCTTCACGGAAAAGTCTTGATTTTCTCCTTATGGCTTGTACAAACGCAAAGGATTTACAGAACTCTCTTTTCATTTGGAAAGAATACCAGTTGGCTGGCCTTTCATACAATATTTTATCATACCTAGGGTTAGTAATCCTCCCTCGGTCTCTGTTATGCATGTTCCCAGCCTTGCTAATCTTAAGGCTGGACATGGTTGTTGCATCAACAGTGTGGCTTGACGCTAGGGGTTGAGGGCAGGGGTTTAGTTTCAGGATCAGAATGAGTGGGAGATAGATCAATATGCACCTTCTGATAGATTGAATTGTTGGGTTTTCTTGCAGGATGTATCAAGCCCTTTTGGCATGTGGAGATCTCAAGTCCGCAAATATTATGCGAACTAAAATTCCGACAGATGATCCTCATATTCGACTTATTATCAAAGCATATCAAACAACTTATGTTCAGTCTACCTCAAGTAAGACAAAGAAGAAAATGCAGAAGCGGAAGGGAGCATGAGACACAATCTAACAAGAATAGAGTAGGAACTGAGAGCATTGAAATCAATAAATCTGGTCTGTGAATATCCTTTCTGGGTTAAAGACTTGTCTGTAAAAAATCTCCTTGATTAATGCCATGATGCTCCTATAATTATTAAGGTTTATCTATACTATAAGATAATATGTTATCTATATTTGGTATGATATCAGAGCATATTTTAAATTCATCCTACCTATCATACATTCCTTATCTATTTTATAGACATGGGTATGTTAGAAAACCTATGAAAATAGGAACCTGAGTTCATTTCCAATATCAAAGATAGGAACCTGAATTCGCTTCCAAGATTAGATTCCTATAAGATGCTGTTGTGAATAGGAGTCAATTAAAAAGATTCAACAACATTGTAATTATATTGCAGCAGGTGTTTGGGAAAGTTGATTTTAAATTAAAAGGTATAGAGTGGGGTTCTAATGCCTGTATTGTCTAATTTTAAGTTATTTTCTAATGATTTTCAATTGAATATATCAAATTTATCTGGTAAGCTGTTCTCTTCCTTCTCTTTTTTGGTATTTTTTTTTCATCTTATAGTGAGCTTGCAACAATTTTTTTTTCTCAGAAAATTATTTGTTATTGATCATTTGATTTATAATAAATTTTTTCACAAACAAGTGAAAGTTACAAATAGATTAATTGCCTTAATTAGTGCATTGTTGATCTTTAATTTGCATTGTTAATCACAAAGGATGAATTTCAATATCAGTTAATTGAGCATACATATGTCTTCCTTGTTGTCATGAATCTCTTACAATTTGAGATTAAGCTATAATCTCCATAATAATGTTGACAATTTCAAGTTTTGTATGCATATACATCAAGAATCGATTTTTTTTTCTTTCAGGTGGGATAAATAGAGTAGACAACATGGATTCTTTTACTTTGTCAACTAAATTGATTATTCAGAATCGATTTAGTGAATTTCCTGATGAACTTCTTGATCAAATTTTTTCTTATCTTCCAGCAAAGGATATTGTAAGAACTTCTGCATTATCGAAAAGATGGCGATGCTTGTGGACTTCCTTCAACTTCATTAGTTTTGATTTCGATCCATGGAATGAGGAGGAGGAGGAGGCAACTAGTTTCCTGGATTTGATTCAAAGAGAGCTCCTCATTCCTGACAATGAATGCATAAGAAAACTTCGTCTTCACTTGGATATGCATGGCCCCTTCTATACTTATTCCAACGTCATGATGCCAATGTCATTGGTATCCAAAGCAGCGAAGCATCAACTTGCAGAGCTCGACCTTTCTTTTCGACATATTTGGGAATCCAGTGCATTGTCCTTGATCACTTCTTTGAAGTTATATATGACTCCTGCTGCTCCCCCTGTATATAACATTCCTACTTCCATACGCTTTCCCAGGCTTAAAGCTTTATATCTTATATGTGCTAAATTTCAAAACGAGCACTCCGCTCAGCTACTTTTTTCTGCTTGTCCGGTCCTTAAAGAGTTGCTTGTAGACAAATGCTCCTGGAATAAAATCAATGGCGTCACTATCTCTATTTTCACTCTGCATACACTAACTATTTACCATCATGTAGCTTCAAATTATTGTCTAAAGATTCGTTATTGTTCAAATCTTCGATTTTTTAAGTTGTGGAGTGATTCGTTATTCGAAATTGAAATCTGTAGCCTACCTTTTCCGTGTTACGCTCGGGTTGAGATTATGCCCTAGGGACCTTTGCACAGACAGGTTCAGCTTGCTCACTGCACACTTAAGTTATTGGAAAGTCTTTGTCCTTCCGCCAAATTTCTTACACTATCACATGGCACTCTTCAGGTACTACCAAGTTTTGAATTTCCATCGTTTACATGATTGCTCTTAGAAGATTTTATATTTAAATTCTTTCATTCCTTGTGTTCCAAGAGCATCTCTTGTGCAGAAAATTTTGATGCTGATCATGTTCCTAATTTTTTCAATTTAGCCCATTTGAAAGTGAGTGAAGGAGATTGTGATTTTAGTGCAGCTGCATTGCTGCACATTTCTTAGAATATGTACTCAAGAATGCTAATGTTTTGGAGCGGTTTTCAGTCTTGAAGGGGAAGAGGGGATAAGATGTGAGTTGAGGCAGCTAGCTCAAGGGGGTTCCCCAATTTAAGAAATATTCAAAGTTTCATTTGAACATGTAATTTTGACTTGAAATTAAGGTAAGATTAAACAGAGTTTATGTTTGCTTTGTTGATTCTAAAATTAACTTTTATGTTATTATGATTATTATTAAGATTTTGATTGGAAGTAAGATTAATATCTTTTCTTCTTCCAATGAATGTGTGTGTTATATATTAGTTATGGCACTTAACCAATTGTTTTATACAATAACTTGATTTCAACTCATAATCACTTATGAATTTTGAATTTTGCAAGTGACGGTGGTTGTCATTGCTTAATTTTAATTTTTTTTATTATTATATGTATAAATTATATATATGTATATATAATATGATTACGTTTATAATTATACTTTAATCATCCCTTTATTATCTATAAAAACATCCAGCTAAACATCACCCGATCAATCTAAATACATACACCCTAGTTCATAAAAAAGATGGGAATTATATTCATGAAATTTTTTTTTTTACAAATGTATTGCATTTATGATTTATGTATGTATACAAAAGATTTCAAACTATTATTAAAATTGTGATGCCTTTTGGCTGATAAAGGTTTATCAAACAAATTGATCATTTTTGTTCGTCAGTTTGTACTTAAAAGAATAAAAATGAAGATATATGAATTTAATTTGAATTTATAGTTAAAATTAATGAAGAAATAACAAACATACTTATTTTATTCAAATTCACAAATAATTAATTAATATACCAAAAAGGACAAATTTCAAAAGCTTGTCCCTGAAATCATGGCAGCATGGTAAAGACTAAAAGAGAATTTTAATTCATTGTTATTAAACCAAAGCTTTATATTGCTATTGTTGTCTGTGTTATCTCACTAGTTAAAACTATAAACTAATTATATATAATTTATAAGCCCAGATGCTTAAATTGGAAATTGATTGGACCAATTCCCATCCCAACACTGAATATTTTATAATTTATAGCAACTAGACTGGCTTGCCTGCACCGAGCCTTGGCCCGCTCAAGCCTCTCACCTAGAGTTTCTTCCTTCGCTGCAGCTTTCACCATAGCCAAATCCATTTCCATCAATCTCAAAACTCTGAACAACTCAGTCACCATTCTCTCTTCCACCTTTCCTTCATCCCTCAACACTTCTGCTTCTTCCCTTTCTCTCTCTGCTACAATTTCTCCAGCTTTAGCCAACAGCTCAGTCTTTATTTTAGTTTGGATGCTTTTTTTGATTAGAAAATATGCAATTTTTACCAGATTTGGTTGTTTTTCTCCCACCTTCATGCATCCATTGAAATGATGTTACTGAATGTTGATTTACCCTTATGTTTACAGATGTTAATGTACCCTTATGTTTACAGGTGACAGCATGCCAATGCCTTGAAGGCGGTGTTACACTGTTTTACAGTCTTATGTAGATGAAGATGTAAGAAACAAAACTGTGTATTGCAATTTTTTTTTCCTTTAAACTTATCTTTTTGCATCATTGCATCATTCCATGTGCTTTGTAGATCAGAAGGATGAGTCTTTCTGTACAATAAGTTGGGCATGCAACATTGACAGTGCTCTGTTTGTGGTGGCCGGAGGTATTAATGGCATAATCCGTGTAATTGATGCAAGTAATGAGAATAATACACAAGGTATCATCTTTAGAAAATCAGAGCTGCAAGTTGGAGGTCCATTCATTGCTGTTGAATAATGATAGTGTAACTCATATATAGTTTTTTTTCATGCCATTGCATGCATGCGTATCTTCAGAGTTTTGTTGGTCATGGTGACTTGATAAATGAAATCAGGACTCAGCCATTGAAGCCAGGCCCCCAGGTTTATTTCCAAGGATTAACTTAAAATTAAAGCAGTCGTTTTTTTGTCAAATATTTTTCAGAAAAAAGACAGTGCTGCATTGATGGTTCTCAAGCAAATGGAATGTGAAGATATCAAACCAGATGCTCAAACTTTCAGCTATCTAATAGGCAATTGAGATTGTGAAGTGGATATTTCGAAGGTAGTTTGCATTGTTACAGTCTGCTCAAAGGTTCATGTTTTGCCCAGCCCCTTTTTCATTGATAAACTCACTTAAATATACTTAACAACACTTAAATACATTAACAGGGATGAGAGGAGAATAAGAAAATCAACAACACTTAAATTAGCTTTCATTCATTTCATGGCCACAAAACAAAGCAAATTAATTGCCAGCACCTCTACAAGCTTGACCTCAATTTTCAACAAAAAGTACCCAAAATAAATTCATAAAAATGTTTTGAGCATCAAATTAAACAATGACCTTTTCTCTTTTGTTCCTTTGTCCGTTTACATATTGTAATTCCTAATTCAACTATGCCACTCCAAAAACTTTGCAGACAAGAACTTAAGTTGGATCAGTTGTGCTTTCTTTCCAAACAACAAATGCAAGGTGTAAACTTTTAAAAGTAGTAACGTAGCCTTTCACCAAATATCTTCATCAACCCAACCATAAAAAAAAAAGAGAATTATCTTCAACTATATTTTGCTATTAGGATTGTTCTAAAAAAAGAAGAAGTATAGGTGAAACTATGTAAACAAAGAAAAGAAGAGTGTCGCCAATCACGCAAACTAACATAGCCAGCCATAGTATCTCCTGCAACACAACAAACAATCTAGTCACATATGCCATTGCTAAAGCTATGAGTCAAATCCAAGTTAGGGCAATTGTCAAAAGAAGCATGTCGATGAAGGATTCAGTGTCACGCAATGAAGATGACCAAAGCATAAAAGCTACAGCAATTAGGGATGAACTCATGGCAATGCTATTAGAGATAATAAAGGCTTTGAAAGCTTATTTAGTAATTAAGGTTGCCATCTCTTTAGCTACACCATCACTTTGAAAACCTTAAGGGTAAATGCTGCAGTAAATGTGAACGTGACTATTAAGGTTGACATCACAAATATTGTTCAAGCTATGGTCTTGCTCTTTTCAACATTTTTATTTGACTTTTCTACCTCGACTTTATTAAATTGTGTATTTTCAACCAAATCTTCAAGATTAATGGTTTTGTTTTTGTAGGCAGCCTTTAATATTTTTAAAGTTAAATGCTACAAAGAACAAAAACTTATAGAAAGTGATACGAAGATTCTTGTAGAAAAAGAATAACTTAAAATTCAAATGTATTCATGAAATGAATTTCATTTTGACATTATATGGTTAGTAAAGTATTTATATTTGTAGGCACTCTTTAATGTTTTTAGGTTATATACTTTAAGGAATAAAAATTTACAATAAGTACTATAAGTAAAATACATTTGCAAGATTCTTGTGGAAACATGGAATAATTGAACAACTTAAAACTTGATCAACATTCTTTCGAGTTCATTCATTAAATGAATTTCATTTTGTAAATTATTGAAACATACTTTAATAAAACGTTGTAGACTTTGTTATGTTTTAAATCATATTTTCTTTCATTTAAGAATCTCTTTAAGAAACAAAGTTCAGCACTTTGTGTAGTTCCATTTCACGGTCATTAGGCAATTTAACAATTGTCAAATCAGTCCTACTAGAGTTTTTTATTGCCTTGATTTTTATCTTTAAATTTTGCAAAAATCGTGCAAAAATCGTACAAAATTCGTGCGAAAATCAATGTTAAACCAATGGCTAAAAGAAGGATATCTATGAATGATTCAATGTCTTGACATAAAGATAACCAAAAAAAATAATAGCAATAGTAATAGATGAAATTATAATAATGATATTAGAAATAACCAATATTTGAAAATTTGATTTACTAATTAACATTGCGATGCCTTCGTTTAGAGAATTTTTCACTAAATTAATGAAAATTTTAATAACTTCATATCTTCTAACCCTCACCATAATATGCACCAGTGTCAATCCCTTAAAGATTAGTTTTAAAAATAAGAATAGGACTCTGTTTGATGATTTTTCTATCAAACGCTTGTGTTTGAATTGTGCAACTATAAGCTAACATAAGGTTGTTCACCTTATTGGGTGTTGTGTATTACAAAACAAAAGTTAACATATGTTCAAATATAAGCAACTTAGTGAGCAGTAAGTCTTAATGAGGTGAAAGCTGAAGTGAACAATAACATGGTAGAAAACATACAAATTTAAAAAATGAATGAGAAAGCTTTCTTCGGTGAAGAAGTAACGAAGGACAAACAAGATGGAGAGAAATTACGAAGTTGTTTGAATTTGGAGGTGACAAAGTCACGTGTAGAGCAGAAATATCAACGAAGAATGCACAAAAATGGTAAAAATGGTTGTAGGGGACAAAAAAGGGCATGAAGGCTAAAACTAACTTAGAAAAGTGTATGGGAGGTATTGTAGAGGTGCGATGCTCAAGGACATGAAAATGGCAAAGGAGATAGGTGGATTGTATGAAAAGAGGTGAAAGAGGGTTATTTAGAGAAAGGTAAGGTAGAGGTGAAGGTGGGATGGGTAAGTTGCTTGAGCTTGGGGTAGAATTAAAGGATATGGGCAAAGGAAGGTTTTTAAATTGAGACTTCAATTAGATGGGGAGAACAAATGCTTGATTATGAGAAAGGCTAGCCCAAGTAAGAAAACTGAAGAGTAATTGGATCCGGATATGAAAAAGCCTTATCCGATTTTAGGTGGTATTAGAGTAGTGTTTTTTTCTTTTTTTTCTAAACTAGCTTTAACATCATTTACCATAAGTATCAATATATTTGCCAAACAACATTTGGAAAACTAATGTAAATTAAACAACTTCATAATATGGCACACCGAAATGACAAAAAAAAACTTATAAAACAAATAGTTATCAATCAAAAATTAAGTTTGCATAAATTAATATGAGAAAAATGCTATTTTCAGTTTAGAAATAAATTTTTTACTTATCCATCTAGTCTTTCATACTCTATTTGTTTTATATATACATTTTTATTTTGTTCCTTAATATTAGCAAAAACATTTCTTTGCTAACCCAAAATTCCTCATATTAGGGTTACAAGTACTTATTCAGTCGAGGTTGAGCAGAATATACTCTCTTTGATGAGATCTAAATCTCTAAATGTTCATGAATTTGTTTGAGATTGAAGTCCTATATACATATATATACCTATATATTAATATTTTAAATATAATGACTTTTGAACGACCTATACTTTTTTTACTAGACAAACAATAAGAAAATTAAGGTTATTGATTCTTGGAATATTGACCGCATTTATCTTTCCAAGTCCAACTATTCGAGAAAATGAATTATTGAAGGAATTAATTAATAGAGAAGTTAAAGAGAGTTTGTTTGTTGAATGGGAAAGAGGATGAAGTAATTGGGAGAGGAACACAAAAAGGAGATCCTTGGTAAAAAGTTTCACATCAACTATGTATTCACACTCTAATACGGAAGCTCAAAAGATATGATTCTCATCCTATGGAATATATACACTCCCCCTAAGGTCCAGCATTTTTTTGTGGTTGTCTATCCTTAATAGCATTCTTATAAAATGTTTCTTGATAGCTCGTCTTTTGATTTCGGATAATGGTGATTGTCTTTGTTCTTGGTATGGCATCATGGAGGAACTATGTGCTCATATCTATTTTGCTCTGTCACCGATTCACATGGCTAGTTTGGTGTAGAATTTATAAAAAGTGGGGAGTTTAATGGGATATTACTAACTTGATCTAATCATTTCTTCGATCCTTGGTTGAATATTTTTATGGAACTGCATTGAAAAGAAGATAGATGGTAATTTGTGGTTCCTCGATGTGATCTTGATGGCTTGCGAGAAATTATTCAATTTCCAATGAAAAGGTGTGGGAGAGGGAGGGGATCATTTTCTTGAGAAAGGTGAGATCCTTATTTGGGTGAGAAAAAGGAAGCAAATGAAGACGTGGATGAACATGGGTGGTGGAATGAACTAAAAAGTTTGATTTTGGCAAAATTGGGCAATTTGAATCCCAATAAATAAAAGGGAATTAAAATTTAATATTGATGGATCCACGTGGGACAAACCGGGTTTGACCGGTTGTTGGGAGTCCTTGGGATGGGTCATTGAGCTGTTTTTTGGACTTTTTGGGATTCAAGAGTCTAATTATGCGGAGTTGATGGCTATAAAGCAAGCTTTAAAGTTGTTTGCATCTTCACCTTGGTATAAATCCCCAAGGTTGATAATAGAATCGGATTTTCAAGGTTGCTTTGGAATGGGTTTGTGATGAGAGTATAAGCTAACTTCTTTACAAGGCCTCCAGGATTTATTCAAATTTCAAAGTCAAAGAGATTAAACATTCTAAATCTTAGTCTCTTGGTAATTAGAAGATACTTCATGTTGCTTTCCAGGAATTTTTAAGTATTTAGATAATGGTTTGTCAAACAGATTGATGATTTTTGTTTGTCAGCTTTTGCTTAAAAGAATAAAAAATGAAGATAAATGAATTCAATTCTAATTTATTTTTAAAAATTAATCAAAAACTAAGAAACATACTAATTTATTCAGTCAATATATTATCAAAGCAACTTTTAATGATAGATAAAACTTGGTCTAACACCATATGTAAATTTAACAAATTCACAAATAATTAATTAATATACCAAAATGGACAAATTCCAAAAGTTTGTCCCATGAGATGTAACATCAAATCATGGCAGCACTTATGAGAATTTTAATTCATTGTAATTAAACCAAAGCCTTATATGCTATTGTTAATATTGTACATAAAAACAAACTTGAAAAAAGATAAAAACCTTATAAGAGAAATAGGTCATGAAGTTTCACTGACTTACATGAAGGTGTTGAAATTGTTAATTAACATTTAATTCACATTAATGTTTAATTATCCCTCTTGCTCTCTACCTTTCAAAAAGAATTGGCAACTAGAATGGCTTGCCTGCACCTAGCCTTGGCCTGCTCAAGTCTCTCACCCAGAGTTTCTTCCTTCACTGCAGCTTTCACCATAGCCAAATCCATTTCCATCAATCTCAAAACTCTGAACAACTCAGTCACCATTCTCTCTTCCACCTTCCCTTCATCCCTCAACACTTCTGCTTCTTCCCTTGCTCTCTCTGCCACAATTTCTCCAGCCTTAGCCAACAGCTCAGTGGAACCAAATTCTCTCCCCATTAACCCTTCCAACTTCTCCAAGAAGTCCATTATCACATACCCTTTTGGCTTCTCTAAGTTAATCTCCTTGGTTCTCTTCCAACCAACCTCGAAATTTGGTGGTTCTGGCTTTGCAATGTCTGGTCTCGGTTTTCTCTCCCGGAGTATCTCTGATCTTCTCCGTTTCTCGATGGGGAAACTGTCTGGACTTATGGTGGTATCATGAGAGATTGGAGACGGAAAATCTGGCTGATGAGGAACCGAATTTGAGTCTGCAGAAGTGCATTTGATGGTGAAATGTAGTGGTTTTACTGTGCTATCGATTGGGAGGTTGGATAGATAAAGATGGTGTGGGGGAGAAAGGAAGTGAAGGAGAGTGGAGGCCATGGCAGTTTGGAAACCAAAGCGAATGGATGAAGATAAGGCCTGGACTATTGCTGCTATTTGTCCTTTTGTTGACTGCTGTTTGCTAGAAGAATAGGACATTGCAAAAATATCCATGGAGTATACATAGTAACTTAAAAGATACATACTTTTTTATAATTAGTATTATTAATAATAATAATAATATTATTAAATTTTATATTTGATGTATTATTAATGGATAGTATTTATATGTTATTATTTATTGGATTGTGACTTAATAATAGAGCTAAGATAATAATTTTAAGAAAAAATCTATTAAAAAAAAGTCACAATAAAAATTATATTTACTTTGTTTTTTTTTTTTTTAAATTAAAGAGTAAAACAAAAGTTCAAAAGTGAAAACGGAGGACCTTTTTTCAAAGCGAACTCTCCCGTAAGTGGGAACTGAAAACTCTTGATTTTGTCTGGTCGGGAGCCAACAAGTTTTCAAAGCAAAAATGGCGAAGACGCCGATTGGGCTAGAACCAGTGGTGGGATCTCTAACACCGTCAAAGAAAAGAGAATACAGAGTCACCAACCGTCTCCAAGAAGGCAAACGTCCCCTCTACGCCGTCGTTTTCAACTTCATCGACTCTCGTTACTTCAACGTTTTTGCTACCGTCGGTGGTAACCGGGTAAGTGTTTTTTGGTATCCTTTGTTCTGGGAATTGATGGGTTTCCTTTAGTTTCAGTTTGCTAAGCAGAAGACACCTTCTTTGCCCTGTTTTTGGGAATATTAGCCAATTAATGACTTCAATCCTTCTGATTGAACACCCTATGTTCTGCTTTTATGAATGAAAATGCTTGAAAATTCAAGACCCTTTTGATCTTTTTTTTGTTTCTTTTTTTGAAGTTTTTTCCTTCAGTCTTTATTTTAGTTTGGATGCTTATTTTGATTAGAAAATGTGCAATCTTTACCAGTTTTGTTTGTTTCTCTCCCACCTTCATGCATCCATTGAAATGATGTTACTGAATGTTGATATGCCCTTATGTTTGCAGATGTTAATTTACCCTTGTGTTTACAGGTGACAGTATACCAATGCCTTGACGGTGGTGTTATAGCTGTTTTACAGTCTTATGTAGATGAAGATGTAAGAAACAACACTGTATATTGCAATTTTTTCCTTTAAAATGTCTTTTTGCACCATTGCATCATTCCATGTGCTTTGTAGATCAGAAGGATGAGTCTTTCTACACAATAAGTTGGGCATGCAACATTGATGGTACTCCGTTTGTGGTGGCCGGAGGTATTAATGGCATAATCCGTGTAATTGATGCAAGTAATGAGAAAATACACAAGGTATCATCTTTAGAAAATCAGAGCTGCTATTTGGATGTTCATTCATTGCTGTTAAAAAATGATAGTGTAACTCATATATAGTTTTTTCATTCCATTGCATGCATGTGTATCTGCAGAGTTTTGTTGGCCATGGTGACTCGATAAATGAAATCAGGACTCAGCCATTGAAGCCATCACTTATAGTGTCTGCAAGTAAAGTAAGCATCAATACATATGCTTGATAACTGTTTGCTTTATCAAATGTCTAAATTTTGCAATTGGGCAGGATGAATCAGTTCGGTTGTGGAATGTTCATACTGGAATATGCATTCTGATATTTGCTGGAGCTGGGGGTCACCGCAATGAAGTTTTGAGTGTGGTAGGTAAAGACAATATTGAGTTATGCTATGCTGTCTTTCCCTTGGAGAATTGAACCATGTCCTTTAATGTTTGGTATGTTTTCTCTTTTCATATTTTTTACCAACATAAACGGATGGTTATGATTGTTTTTGTAGGATTTCCATCCTTCAGATATTCATCGCATTGCAAGTTGTGGCATGGACAACACTGTTAAGATTTGGTCAATGAAAGGTATGACACTCATCATCATGAGTGGTTGTTGTCCTTTTTGGTGGCAACAATCCAATTTATCTGTTGTAATTGGAACGTTAAGTAAACATCAATTTAGGCATTTACTCTTTTATATTCTTTTCTTAACCTTTCTTCAGAATTCTGGACTTATGTTGAGAAATCATTCACATGGACGGATCTTCCTTCAAAATTCCCCACAAAATATGTACAGTTCCCTGTGAGTGGCTTCTTCTTCTTCTATGCAAAAATATGACTGTTGTTCTAAGATTTTAATGGTTATATCTATTATTTTCAGATTTTCTTAGCTTCAGTTCATTCAAACTATGTAGACTGTAGTCGGTGGCTTGGTGATTTCATCCTGTCAAAGGTAAATTATTGGCTCTATCCACTGTTATATCATCTTTGATAGAAAGCTCAAATTTGATTTGATAAGCATTGCCACATTGTTTTGTTGCTTTCTTAGCATAGTAACTTGAGCTATTTTGTGAAGAATCTTTGCACAGCCTTTTAGGACATCACTAGCCCAAGTAGTATAAACTGCTGGCAGCTTTCTGATGTCTTACTTTAATTCAATGCTTGTTAATGTTATGTCTGCCTCTTTTTCTGATGTTGGTTTTGGTACTGGACATTGGGATCAAAAATGAAAAACACTTCTTTTGCATGTAACTTCAACCGAAAGATCATTTTCTAAATGGCATCTCTTTTCAGAAATCAGATTACATTGTTAGAGATACAACAGATAAGAACTTTCTTTCTCAAGTTTGGACTATTATGATTTACTTGAAAAAGTTTCAGTTGCAGTGTACCTGGAAACGTTTCCTTGACCTTGTTATCATACACCTTTTATGTAGGCTGTTCTGTCATAAGCTGGAATTCTGTATTTCTCTTGTGGTTATATAAGTTACTGTGTGGTATAATTGCAGAGTGTTGACAATGAAATAGTGCTATGGGAACCAAAAATGAAGGAGCAATCTCCAGGAGAGGTTTGAACTTTCTCAATCTCCAGGAGAGGGTTATATCGTTTCTATAACCCTCAACTTTTGCTGCAATGACAAATTTCGTGATGTTCTTGTTTAGGGTACGGCTGACATCCTTCAAAAGTATCCTGTCCCAGAGTGTGACATTTGGTTCATCAAATTCTCTTGTGACTTTCATTACAATGCTGCTGCTATAGGTATATGAAATGCCAAATCCTTTCTTTTTTCACTTTCAAATGTAAACAACGTAGTAATAACAGTATAATTGCTTGTTGAGTTACAACCATGCTTATTACCTAGCATATTATTTCTTGTGTATTTTCGTGTGATCTCCAAACCAAGTTGTGCATATTGATAAGCTTAATATTGTTAAACCTTGTACTTATCTATAAGCTTTGTTGGACTTGGCAGGGAATAGAGAAGGAAAGATTTACGTCTGGGAACTGCAAAGTAGCCCTCCTGTTCTCATTGCCAGGTTTGCTTGGTTTGCTCTCAGTTGTGCTAAAAGGAAATTCCTTATTTATGTATTTAATGGTCATTCTTATTTTGTCTCTCCCGTAGGCTATCTCATGCACAGTCAAAGTCTCCAATAAGACAGACTGCCACGTCTTTCGATGGAAGGTAACTATCATTTGGATTTGTAACGGTGTTTCATGAGTTATGATGTTCGATATACACCCGGTGACCTGTATATTGGCTTTTGTTTGTTGCAGCACCATTCTCAGTTGTTGTGAGGACGGGACAATATGGCGCTGGGATGCTGTCCCAACCGACTAGTTAATCCCAGTATGTCTGCCAGATGAAATATTATCGAAGCAGTTATTTTCTCTGTTCAACTAGTGATTAATAGGAAGATGTTGTCTTCAAGCTAATGCATTATTCTCATCGGGTAACCTGTTGGAAAAAAATGCTTTCTAATGTTCAGGGAGTAAATTAAAGCTGCATATTATCAGGTTTGCAGCATCTCAGGAATTGAGTAAAAGCTTATATATTTCCAGAAACATCGACAACCATAACAGTAATTTAGAAAAATTCATAGCACCCTATGAAGATCATAGAGAGAGAGTCTGACTTTTGGCAATACCAACATACCCAAAATCTATTGCAATAGACAGGAGCTTCCCCTGCATCATTAACCAATACCAGGATTGCAGATCCTGGCAAGCCAATGCTCGTGCCACCGTCCGGTGTTTGTTCTTGACAGCGCCATGCAGAGGGATATTACCATACATGTCTCTTATCCTGGCAATGTATATGTCACTGAAAGTCTTTTGACAGAATCAATGAAACTATTAACAATGTTTCATGACCAGCCCTGGTAGCTATATGGACCAGGCTTTCACCCTTTTGGGTAGGTGCTAAGAACAAGGGAAGGCTTCCGTTTGATTATCTCTTCTACCAAGTTGGTATATCCAAATCATGCAGCTATGCGAAGATATCCGCTACGATAAAAATTAATCAAATGAAAAAAAAATGACGGTAAAAAATATTTGATTGTAGATTTATTTGAAAGAACATGTGTCAATTTATGACTTAAGATAGACAACAATCTTGATTACTTCATCTCTTTTTGATTTGGTTTTAATTTAGTAGCAATATTTCATTTGTTTAAGAAAATTTTAGCGTGGGTCTTTTTGTTTTACTTTCCGAAAATGTTAAATCTAATTTATTGGAAAATGGTATTAAATTAATAAAAAAAGATTGTTATTCTTTCATTAACTAAACCATAAATAAATTGGATTCTCTTCAATTATATTGTGCCAGTTATTTAGAGAAGTTTCGAGATTTGGAAACCCATTTCTAATCAGGCAACTAATATAGCTAGTCATGGTGTCCTTTGTAACGCAATAAACAATGTATGATCACAGATTGCTATAAGTGAAATCCAAGTTAAGCTAATGGTAAAAGGAAAAGATATCTAATAATAATTCAGTGTATCAACAGGGAGAAGACAGCAGTAATGAATGAAGTCATGGCAATAACATTAGAGATAATAATTACCAACAAAGTTAATTTACTAATTAACATTGTCACGTCTTTATTCGGACCATCATCCTTAAAACTTTAAGGATGTTACAATTCATAGTAAACCTAAAACCATGACAAGATTATTTGACCATTTTCCTTGTCCTTTTTACCATCTAAGTTTGGGTTTTCTACTTTTAGATCATCCAAGTGAGTATTTTCAAGGACGTCCACTCTTTGATGCTTTTACAGTTGGCTTCATGCGTTTCCCTGTTATTTCTGTCTTGACTTAATCTCTCAATTGTTATTAATCAATTGAAGCTTTGTTATTTCTTTTGATTTAAAATCCAAAATAAAAGGGACCTATCAGAGACTTGCGAAGATATATAATATGACACTGAATCGTTGTAAGACCTCAACTATGTTTCAAGAAATTGCTTCTTATACTTGAGTTTATATAAGAAACAGTCTATTTTCAATAATTTTATTCATGAGATGGGATTTATTGACCTGCCACTCATAAGAGGAAAGTTCACCTTTTGCGATTATAGAGAACAAACTGTCTTTAGTCGATTAGATAGATTCTTAATCGATGTAAAATCTGATTGTGGAGAATAATAGTATACTGCAAAAATGTATTCCGGTGTTCTTGTCTGATCAGGTTCCTCTTTTCATGGATACAGGGTTGGTTGATTGGGAGACTAAGCCTTTCAAATTTTTTAATCACTAGACAAGTGAAGTTAGCTTCCACCAAACTAACTTTTGTATACAGTTGACAAGTGAAGTTGATTGGTTGATTGGGAGACTAAGCCTTTCAAATTTCAAAAATAGTATACAGTTGCATTTTTGTATTTATACTCACATAAGAAATTAAGATCCTTAGATTTAGCCTTAGGAGACTAAATCGAAGAGGAATTAGCTAAGCACAGAAAACGAGTCACTGTTTTCCGTACTGTGCCAACAGTAACTAAACAACCTAGCAGACACAGCTGTTAAGCCTACAATAAGAACACTCAAAACGATTACACTATAGCGTGTACAAGGAAGAATATAAAATAACAAGACTTAAACGACACATGAGTATCGAACACCTTAAACATGAAAGAAAGGAAACGACGCATACAACCACCATTTTTACTACATTAATTATAAAAGACTAAAACGACAAGACTCCTTAATGTTTAGTAAACCAGCAACAAACTAAAACTACCCCGTATTAAGGACCTTCTTCAACCTTCAATTTCCAATTGGTTCCCACCACATATTCAACCAAATTGGGAATAAGAACTTCAACAAGTAACTTCAATGGTCTCATCCAAATCCTTCGAACCCTCTATTGGAGTTTTGAATCTCTTTTGTTATTGTTGACTCTTTCTTTGCTTGAATGGGGTCTGAGTTCTAATGGAAATTGACTTTTGATAGTTTCTTTTGTCCTTTTCCCTGAGAAGGTGATAGTTAGGTTGCAGGTAATCTTTTGTCTTTATTTTGGTGGGTGTACAGGGGTTTTTATACTGGCAATTGTATTGGTCATTAAGACTTTTATGAAGGATTTTGTCAATATACCCCTTTCCTTTTGTACGGGGCATAGTCTTACAAAATCAGTGCAAAGAGGTGAACAATTGTTCCCTTTTGATGAATGCAAATGAAATTTCAAAAAGAAAAAAATTTGTTGCTTATCCAATTGCTCTTTCACAACTATCACCTTTTATTTTTTTAGCTAACTAATGTTTAACCTTGGCAAAAAAAGACCTAAATACTTATTGACTCGAATTTGAGTGCTTGGAAGATGATGGGCAGCCAATACGAAATGGGAAGAGAAAGTCCTAAGCATTTGATAGGACTTTCTTCAAAATGATTGTTTTTTCTTCCCACTCCTTGTAGCAATTTTACTGAATTACATAATTATTTATACTACTCTCTAGAGATGATTCTAGACTAAAACATTAAATTCTAAATTCATGAATACATTCATCTAGGAACATCCTTCTAGCTTCTAGGTTCATGAATAAATTCATTTACTTAATTCATACTTACTCTATGAAAAAGAATTAAAGCAATGAAAGAGAAAAAATATAAGCAAATATGAAAACTTAATAAACAGACAAGATGCCAAGATTCTATATCGAACTAGACCAGATCAATCGCGTGCTTTCTTTCAAACGGTAACTGTAGCTTTGGTTCAGTTGGCCACAACATGACTTCTTACACCTCAAGCATTTAACATTTAAAAAGAAAATGACTCTGTCTTTCAGCCAATATCTTCATCAAGTGAACAATAAACAGACATGGATTGTCTTCAACTATATTCTGTGGATTACTAAGAGAGGTTCGAGACTTGGAAATACGTTGGAACACAAGAAGAAATATAGGAAAAAATATGTAAAGAAAGAAAGGAGGAGCACTACCAATCACGCAAACCAATATAGCTAGCCAGTCATAGTGTGTCTTCTGCAACCCAACAAATAATTCAGTCACAAATGCTAATGCCAATGCTATAAGTGAGATCCAAGTTAAGCCAAAGACAAAACATTGAACCCGATTTATATTTTACTTAACAAAAAAAGACTTATTATGAAATATGGTTGACTTATATGTATGAACTGAAACTATTTTAAAATAAAATATTAATTTATTTTCCCAATGTATAAACTTATTAATCTTTAGCTGTGCAAGCAATATTTAATAATTTGGATTGATTTTAATGCTAATAAATGAACCTGTAATTATAAATATAGAAATAATTGTTAATTAGGATTTTTTCCCTTCTTACTATGAGACAATTTTTTTTTTTGAAAGGTACTATGAGACAATTAATTTGTTTAACTAGTTAAATGTGAACGCTTACTTTTTTTTTTTTTTTTGTTAAGCCATGTGAACGCTTACTTGCATTGTTTTTAAGTTTAAAAGACTTCATGTTTATGGTATGGTCTTTATTTAATGTTAATTAATATAAAAAGACTATCATATTCCATACATAGTTGGTTTTACTAGCAAAATTAAAATATTATCATATAATTTTGATTTATCAAATCTATTTATTTATTTTTTAATGCAGCTGGAATTAAGTATTTGGTGCCTGATCAGAACTTGTCTATGAGTTCCCATGAAGCAGCAAGCAACAGAATCCGAAGTTGATATATCATGTTGGATCTTACATTAAGTATGAACACAGATTTATCAAATTCAAAGAAAGACAATGCATTAATTAAATAATTTTTTTATAAATATTACTTTAATTAATGTCAATTAAGCATGGATTAACATTTCCTTATTATGTTTGAGAAAGAAAAAGATAAATAGTGTACAATTATTAGAGAGAGAAGCCTTGATTAATTTCAATAAATACCTATTAACATTTCTTTATTAAGTTTTGAAAAGAAGATAAATAGTGGACAATTATTAAAGGGAGAAGGCTTATCATTAAAGTTGAAAATTGAGTCAAAAGTTTTTTTTTTTCTGAAAATTGAATTTATTAATCTTACCGGTAATTTTGTGGTCTTATCGATTTGAGACTCTCGAAAGTATAATGAACCGACTTGGAGTAAATGTGTAGATACATTAACACATAAACAATAATACACTATTTGTGAAAAGTAATTATACTCTTGCAAAACTGATTATTTTGATTAATATCGATAAGTATGGATTAAAATTTCTCGTTTGAAAAAGGAGATAAATAGTGTACAATTATTAGAGAGAGAAGGCATACAATTAAATTTGAAAATTGAGAGAAAAATTAAATGCATAAATACATTAATACATAGAAATAATACACAATACATGAAAAGTAATACCCTCAAAAAACAATTATTTTGATTAGCACCGATAAATACCGATTAACATTTTTCTATTAAATTTGGAAAAAAAATAAATAATGGCCGATTTTTAGAGAGTGAAAGACGCAAATTAATAGGGGAAATTGAAAGAAGAAAATTGAGAGAATAATCAAATGCGTAGATACAATACATACATAAAAATAATAATACATCATATATACATGAAACCTAGTACTCTTGAAAAATTGACAGAAATTAATATGGTGGTTATGGTTGAATTAGTCAGACTTGTAATACACCATGGCTAACACCCGAAGGACAACTCCATTAAATTCAGCAACTCGAGAAACACGTTTTAATTCTAATAATAATACTAATAACAATTTATCAGATTTGTCAGAATAAAAATAATAAAGGTTTTGAATTTGTACAGGTCTAGTTTCGATTTCAGTGCTAGCCTAGACGTATTGAAACTGACATATAAGTCCCTTATCCTTTGACAAAAAAACAACAATCACATGATGAGTTGACAATGTTTATTTGGTTATTGTTCTCGTATATTCGTAGTTGTTAGCTGAAGGTTTAGATGTGTCACATGATGAGTTTTCTCTTGATGCGTTTTCTTGTTAACTCCGTATCATTTAAGCTTTGTTTGTAGCTTCTGTTGTTATCATGATTCTTGACAGTAGGGGAGACATGAGAAGATATACACTACAGACTCTTCCAATCTGGTACGCTTCAAGAAACTGACCCTTATTCATCAGAATTTATATAAGAAATTGTTTTTTTTTTATAAGGTGATATTATCTGTTTCATAACTGGTATGTCATTGTAAGTCTCTAACTTATGGGTAGAAAACTCCTTATGGTATTGATGATTGGTTTGGGTGTAGAAAGCTGTACAATTTTCAAAGCGTTTAGTTTAGAAACAAATGTTGTTACTTATCTTTTTGTTTATTTTTTTTATTTTTAGGTAGAAATAAGAATGTTTAGCATTGAGAAAAAAACATATTGCAATGTATAATTGTCTTTAATATATATTATATGTCACATGGATAGTAAAACCTTTGAAGCTCATTCAAACTTATCTTCAATCATGTACAACTTCCTTAGTGGTTTTACATAAAATTGTTATGTGTGTCGAGGAGATGATTGTTGTTGCTATTTCTTTCATTTTCAGATTATTTTCACCAGGAAATTGCTGAAGTTTCTCTTGTCATTGCTCCCAAGATAACCCAGGAACAACCTCATAACTCCAACCAGGTACTGGCAAGTTCATTTTCATAGTTGATTTCTTCAACTAGCAGCTCACTAAATATTGTCCTATACTTCAAAATTATCAGGGAATTTTTGCTGCTGCCACTATGATCGTGCCGGATTTCCAGGTGGTGAGCTACCTGATGATGCTAGCAAGTTTCTTTCATTGCCTGATCTATTTTGACAGCAGGGTTAAAGAATTTCGGAACCAGAAGCAAAGACTGACATTGGCAAAAGCCCAGCTGCAGAAAGATATTGGAGATGCCAAAGCTCAAAAACGAGGAATCAAGGATGGTGTGGAGACATGGCTAGAAGAAGCCGAGCAGGTCCTGAAAGCAGTGCGCACCCTGGAAGATAATATACGAGACCACAATTGGCGTTTAACTTCACGTCTCAATTGGAGCCAACGATTCCACTTAAGCAATGAAATAGAACAACAGGAACAAAAGATTATCCGCCTCGTATGGAATAGCCACTATGACCGAGTAGTCTTTCCGGCTGCTACTCTTTGGGAGAATGAACTCTTGCCATCAAGTTATTCCATGCCTTCACAATCTTTAAAATCAGCTTTAACTGAGATTGTGAATGCAATGAGGGATGGAACTGAGAGCGTGCTCATCGTTTGTGGCCAGAGAGGGGTGGGTAAGACGACCTTGGCCAGAGCAGTGGGGAAAATAGCCAATGAATTTTTGCATCTCAAGGTTGTACGGTTAGCTGTTTCCCAAGCTACAACTACTGAAGAAGTTCAAGATACCCTTGCAGCTTTCTTGAAATTAGAATTTCCAAAGAACACTAAAAAAGAAAGAGCAAAGAGATTGCGGCGTAGATTGAGAAAGGAAGAGAAGATCCTCATAATCCTTGATGATTTTCGCAAGGAACTCAACTTGGAGTCTATAGGAATTCCAAATCAAGTTGGGTGCAAAATTCTTCTGACAACAAGAGATACCCAAGTGTGTTCTTCTATGGAAAGACGGAAAGAAATAACACTTGAGGCTCTAGATAATCCTGAAGCCTGGGCATTATTGAAAAAGAACCTAAGTCAAGATATGACTCCTGAAGTTAGCCAGGTGGCAATTCGAGTTGCAGAGGAATGCAAACATTCTCCTATTGCAGTTATAACAGTAGGAAGGGCTTTAAGAGGGAAAGTTTTGGATCAATGGAGAAACGCATATGATAGACTTAAATCGAATTTGGCGGAGGACGAAAGTGAAGAAGTTAGTATTGTTCACAGAAGTGTAAAGTTGAGTTATGATCATTTGAAGTATAATGAGACCAAGAAATGCTTCTTATTGTGTTCTTTGTTTCCCAAAAATAGTCCCATTGCTCCGCCGGACTTGATAAGATACGCATGGGGGCTAGGGATATATCAAGGCATTGATTCAATTGAAGAAGTTAGTGAAAAAGTTAACGGGGCCATCGAAAATCTCAAAGATTCTTTTTTGCTGTTAGAGTATGGGAGAGCACACGTTCAAATGCAAAATGTGGTTCGTGAGGCTGCTTTGTGGTTAGCATCCAAAGAGGAGAGTTTCCTTAGGATAAAACGTGTGGTCGGCTTGTGGGAAACGCCAAAGAATGAAGACCTTGAGTCCTGTGCAGCAATCTCTTATGTGACTAGCAAGCCAGAAGAAGTTCTTGACGAGGAATTACGAAGTGAAAAGCTTCAAATTCTGTTTCTTGCTGGGAATGGTTGCAAGAAAATATCCAATGAATTTTTGCAACATTTGAAAGCGCTAAAAGTTCTTGCTCTCCATCATGGTGTTTTGTCACCAAATGCTCTTCAAAACTTGACAAACCTTCGAGCTCTACACTTGGAGTATTGCAAATTCGATGGCCTAGCACCATCACTAGAAAATCTGAAGGAATTGGAGATTCTCAGCTTTCAAGGTTCTGATATCAGTGAATTGACAGATGACATTGGAAAATTAGATAATCTAAGATTGCTGGATCTGTTTGATTGTCAAAAGCTGCATAGAATTCCTCTAAAGTTAATACAGAAGTTATCCGGATTAGAAGAGCTGTATTTTAGTGGCCTTAGTTTTGAAAGATGGTGGTCTGAAGAGAAGATCAGTGCAGAGGGAAGCAATCCTACCCCACCAGAGATCGTTTCACCTTCCAGTTTGCCTACTCAAATATTTAAATATCCGAAAATAGATGAATGGTTTGACAAAAAATCAAGAGCCTTGAAGGTTTCAGTATTCTTACAAAATCAATCCAATGGGTGGGATGAGAATGTGCAACATCTTGCTCGGGATCTGATTCTGTGTTACAAAAATCATATTGTTCCAAACCTGGTTCAAAGTGTAAAAAAGGTGAGAGTTATATGTTGTAATAGGTTGCAAGCAGTATTTCAGGATGGCTCCATTCTTCACGGTGTGGAAGATAACTCTCAGGCGCTGCTCTCAGATTTAACATCCTTGGAGCTAGAAGAATTACCTAAGCTAAGCCGGATCTGGTACGGGCAAACCAATAATGTAAGCCTCCAAAATCTGTGTACTGTGAAGCTAAAGGATTGCCAACGTCTGAAATATCTCTTCTCAACGTCCATTGCGCAAAGGCTGAAGCAACTGGAAACACTTGAGATACACGGCTGCAATATGTTGAAGCAAATAATTGCTGAAACGAGCGATGATCTTAACGTCGATGTCAATGAAATAATGCATCCGGCCCTCCTCCATCCTCTATGCTTGCCAAGATTAACAACGCTCCAGATTACTGGTTGTCTTGCATTGGAATACGTTTTCCAAATCACAACAGGTCGAATCCTTCAGAAGCTTACACTGCTTGAAATAAGCAGTTGCCCTCAATTAGCACAAGTGTTCAGCTTTCAAGATGCAGCAGAAGGAGAGGAGATCGAGGTACCTCAGTTAAAAAACTTAGCACTCAAAGACTTACTAAACTTGAAGACCTTTTGTTCAGAAAACCGTTCTATCAAGTTACCATCGTTGAAACAGTTCGAAGTGGAAGCTTGTCACCAATTCAGTAATGATGTCATGTCTGAAGTGATAAAGCATGGTCGATTAGAGGTACTTATATTTGTCTTCAGATTTTTTGTAGCTACCATAATTTAGGAAAGTAGAATCTAAAATTCAGATTTAACCTGATAGATGATATAAAGTTATAGGTATGTGTGTCCTTTACAGGAATTTTGCCTCTTCAAAATGGGAAATCAATTGTGTGGAGAGATCTTTGAGCTTCCAGGTGGATACATCTTATCAAGTCTGAAGAAACTGACATTGAAAGAGATAAATGAGCTGCAAGTTATATGGAAAGAGCCCACCCAAATTGTCACCCTTCAAAATCTTACTCGTTTGGAATTGGTTAGGTGCAATAAACTGAGAACTTTATTCTCACTATTACATGCTCGAAATCTGCTGCAGTTAAGCCATCTAGTTGTACAAGGATGTAAGGACTTGGAGCAGATCGTTGCCCGGGATCAGATTTCATCATTGTCATCGTCTCGTCTCAAACCTGTATACTTCCCTAACCTTGAGGAAATATTGATCGAAGATTGCAACAACCTGAAGAGTCTCTTTCCTGTTCGAGTCGCCCACATACCAGAGCTCAGAACGTTAAGAGTCAAAAGGGCATCTAGATTAAAACATATCTTTAGACATGAAGGTGAAGCCAAAGTCAAAAGTGAAGCGGAGATAGTGCTTCGATTCCCTAAATTGGAAGTACTGCACCTTGGAAAGCTACCGGACCTCGTCACCATCATTCCGGTGGGTTATGAATGCGAATTCCCAGCTTTGGTATCGTTAGAGATAAAAGAATGTACCGCCCAGGTCACAAGCTTCAGTAATGTTGATTCAGAGCCTATTATTGTCTACGCCAAAACCGAAGTAAGATTATAATTCTGCACCCTACACTCGAATTGAAAGGACTTGTTTTGTTTCAATTTGATGATAAGAAAAGGCACTTTTATGGCACGTATGTAACCCGTCTTCATCATGGAAAGATTTGCATACGATATATTAAAATATCAGAACTTTTAATTTCCCCCCCTTTTTCAATATTTAAGGCTTTAACTTGTTCTGCTGCAGGAAACGTCGTTGCCCGAAAGAAGGAATTACCCTAAGTTGGTAAGGTTTGCTACAGTTAAAAAATTACTGACCAACATCGACGGAGATATAGTTTGGTCTCCAGGGATGAAAATTGACCGAAACAAGCTATCCGAGAGCAGTCAGCCAACAGGTAAAAATATGACTACGGTCCTGTTTACTACTAGTTCTCTTCAGTACTATGCTATATATTGTGCTACTCCCCAGCAGTCTCTGCTATTAAATGATAGGTGGTTGATAATGCTCTTCATGATCAGTTAGCATATTTCTCTAGATGTTGAACCTGTAAAATTAGCTCGCTTTGCATTTATTTTTTGAACATCAATCGGTATTTCGTTTCATTTCAGAAAGAAGTTCCCAATGAACAACAAAAGGAAAGGCAGAAGCTGAGGAGAAATCAGCTCAAATCTTCCCAACCTCGGCCTGGTTACAAAAAAACCAGAAACCATCAACCTGTCACATCAATACAAAAACAAGATGAACCTCAAGACACAATTATCCTGCAAATCTTGATTTGCGTTTTAATCAGTGGATGTCAGTTTGATGGAGTAGTTTCCAAGGGAAAGGATTTTGATCTGGTTCACATATGTATATTTCTTTGACTTGGAAAATTGCTCTGCTGCAGCTGTCAACCGAAAGGATCTTTGCTTTCAACTCTACTTTGTTAATGACATTCTAGAATAATCAAGTGAAACGATCACTGCATTCAGCTTTTGCTTCACTTTGTCGTGGAAAATTGATGTGCACCGGCGGGTATCAGGATTTGTTTGTTCGGTGGACCTTTCCCTCCAGCTTGACTTTGATTTCAGTCTGTTGAGCTATAAATTCTTTGTCTGATGGAGATATCAAGTGAAAGGATCTTCGCTTTCAGCTTTACTTGATCACGGTGAATCGGCTTGCCGGGCATTTCAATGAGTTTTTGTCTCATGAAATCATCAAGCAAAAGGAATTTTAGTTTCAGAATTTACAGCAAATTGATGGTTCTCTGTATTTTTCCGTGTTTATCAATTGCTACAATTTTCTTTGCTCGAAATAAGGGTACTCTACCCATTTGTTTGCAATTAAAGAATAACATTTTTATTATGGTTAATTAATCAAAATTCTAACACAATCTTCTTGTAATTAGCCCTTGATTACAAGTAACATTTATTGTATAATCAAAATATTTGATGAATGTTTTTTACTTAAATATCTTGAAAAAACATAACGAGTTAATAGTTTTAGTCGATATGTAATTTAAAATTAAAATAAGAAAAAAAATCAAAGAAAATAAAATTTAAAGGAACTTTAAATTAGATTAAATGAAGAACTAAATCATTTGAAAATCTAAAATATTTTATCGAGCTTGACACCAAATTAAATACTTAAACAACAAATTATAATGGAAACTAATAAAAAAAGGAAAAACTTATTAATTTGTACTTGTATAATAGAAGATCTTGTAGTTAAAGTATTGATGGAAATTATGAATCAAGTTCTAAAAATCCAATCATTACCATTTACATTATGTATCTAATTTTAGGGTGGGTCATAGTGAAACTATTAATAAATTAAATCACTAAAATAGTTTTTTTTTGTCTCTTTTTCCATCTTCCTTTCTTCTTTTGTTATTGATAAATTTGTTTCTTTATAATCTATACTAGTACTACTAATTCTTTTGAAAATTTTGAGATTGATAAGGGAGGAAATGAAAAAATAGTAAAGCAATGAAAGAGAAAGAAAAATACAAACAACTATGAGAACTTAAAAAAATACAAACAACTATGAGAACTTAAAAAAATACAAACAACTATGAGAACTTAAAAAAATACAAACAACTACGAGAACTTAATAGACAGACAAGATGCTGGACTGAAGCTAGACTGTCGGTCGCGTGCTTTCTTTCAAACAGG
Organism: Theobroma cacao; assembly: GCF_000208745.1. NCBI lineage: Eukaryota > Viridiplantae > Streptophyta > Magnoliopsida > Malvales > Malvaceae > Theobroma > Theobroma cacao. The sequence goes on from NC_030856.1 coordinate 2,989,813, forward strand.
CAGATACAGTGTAGTCTTGGTTCGGTTGGTAACAACATGAACTCTTACACCTCGAGCATAAACATTTAAAAATCAGTCTTTCAAAAAATATCTTCATCAACCGAACAATAAATAGAAATGGATTGTCCTCAACTATATTTTGCCGGTTACTGAGAGAGGTTCGAGACTTGGAAACACGTTCGAACACAAGAAGAAACATAGGAGAAAATATGTAAAGGAAGAAGGGAGGAGCACAACCAATCACACAAACCAATATAGCCAGCCACAGCGTCTTCTGTAACACAACAAATAATCCAGTCACAAATGCTAGTGCCATTGCTATAAGTGAGATCCAAGTTAAACCAATGGCGAAAGGAAAGGTATCTAAGAATGATTCAGTGTCCCGACGTGAAGATGACCAAAATACAATAACTGCAGCCGTAATAGATGAAGTCATGGCAATGGCATCAGAGATAACGAATGCCTGGAAAGCTGATTTACTAATTAACATTGCCAAGCCCTTATCTGGACCATCACTCACAAAACCTCCAGGGATGGTAAAAGCCGCTGTAAACGTAAATGTAGCTATAAGGGGTGCCATTACTGAGATTATTTGAGCCATGTCCCTGATCTTTTTATCATCGCTGTTTGGCCTCTCTACTTTTACATCAATTAATTGTGTATTTTCAGGAAAATCTTCAGGATTAATAATTTTCTGTTTATAGGCACTCTTTAATGCTTTCAAGGTTAAATGCTGCAAGGAACAAAAAAATGACAATAAGTAATGCTAGTCAAATACATTTCTAAGATTCTGGTAAAAATATAAAGTGAACCGAACTTAAAACTTGATCAAATTGTTTCATGGAATGAACTTCATTTTGTGAATTATTGAAACTTACTCCAACAAAAAGTTATAGACTTCAAAAAACCAAGTTGCATACCTTCTGTAGTTCCATTCCACGGCCATCAGGCAATTTAACAATTGCTAAAGCAGTATTATTAGAGTTGTTGATTGACCTGATTTCCACCTTTGCGTTCTTGGAGAGAACACCCACCACATCGCTGTGGTAGTTACTGACCGCCAGATGCAAGGGGGTGTTTCCATCTGCGTCAGGAGAGTTGACCAAATCTTCCATTTCAGGTAGCTTCAGAATATATGACACCGCATCCACATTTCCATTCTTGGCTGCAATATGAAGAATATTTTGCTGCTTGTTGTCAACTATCTCAATTGTGTCTGGGCAAGGCTTTAGCAATGCTTCTATAAGACGTACTTGCCCATTCTCTGCTGCCAAGTGAAGAGGTGTTTGCTCATCTACGTCTTGTTCGTATGCAATCGAACGATTTTGGTTGATTAACTTCTGCACCATTCTTTGATGACCCAGGGCTGCAGCATAGTGAAGGGGAGTCCTTTTTCTTTCACCTGGCATTCCAACGAGATCTTCTCTCAAACCTATGATGGTACTCATGATAACTGAATTTCATAGCAAAAAAAAAAAAAAGTTGGGTTAATTTGATTTCTTCTAGGGGAGTGGAGAAAGGTACTAAAACGTAAATCTTTCAGGAGCTTACCAAAATCTTGCCTCATGACAGCACAATGCAAAGGTGTTTGGCCGTTGTTTCCACGGTAATCAAGCGTAGAATTATTCAAAGTTATGATTCTTTTTGCAATATCAGTCAACCTCATATCAATGGCAATGGAAAGTGGGGATTCGCCTGCATCATTAATCCAGACTAACGAATCTGGATCTTTTTCTGCCAACGCATTCATTACCTGAAGATGTCCATTCCTGACAGCACCATGTAAAGGCGTATTACCAAATCTATCTCTGATCCTCCCGATGTATATCTCTTTATAGTCTTTCACTGAACTGATGAAAACTTCAACGACCTCATGTTGTCCAGCCCTCGCCGCGACATGCACCGGCGTCTCCCCCTTGCTATTGCTCTTAAAGGCAAGGGAAGGACGCTGATCGATGATATTTTTTACCAAATCCTTAGTCCCGAATCTTGCAGCCATGTGAAGGGTCGTGTTTCCTTCTGGGGTTGTTCCATCAATCTCGTTCGCCTTGATTGTTTTTAACTTCCCTAACCTTACTTCTTTGAGAAAATCTGGATTCATGCGCACTTTCATTGTTAATAGCTTGATTCTAATTAAGAAAGCTTTCAAGTTGTTGCAAGTTCCTTTGCCAAATATTTTCAATGAGTTGAATCTGATCCAAAGAAAGTGCAGCAAGGTCTGATCCAAAGAAAGTGTGTGAACTAAAACATTGAATCTGATCATTAATATTTATCCAACAGAAAAAGACTTAATTATGACATTTCGTTGGCTTAAATGTTTGAACTGAATGTATTTTAAAAAAAAATGATTTGTTGAAGAAAATTACTAATTTATTCTCCCAAGGTCTCATTAGCCGTATCAAACATATTGCATTCTTCTATTAACAAAAAAGATTAAAAAAATAAACATAATAATGTTTAGGTGTGCATGCAATATTTAATATTTTGGATTGACTTTGATTAGGGTTCTCTTCCCTTCTTTCTATGAGACAATTTGTGTAATTGGTTAAATGTGAATGCTTACTTGCATCTTATTTTTTTAGCTTAAAAGACTTCATGTTTATGGTTTGGTCTTTGTTTAATGTTAATTAATATAAAAGGACTACCATGACCCTTACAATATAGAAAGAAAGACCATATGAATCTAAGTATTTGTATGTAGTCCACTAAACTTCATCTTAACTTCAATAAAAAAACACACAATCCCTGAAAACCTGCATAGACAGACAGCTAACTAAGCGCTAGTTTCTCTTTAATTAAGTGTTGTTGGTACATCCAGACAACGGTTTAGTGCAATTGGACAATTAATTATTAGAGAGAGAAGGCCTACAATTAAAGTTGAAAATTGAGAGAAAAGTTAAATTCGTAGATTCATACATTAATAATACATATAAGTAATACACCACACATTAATGAAATTGGCTATCCAGCATGCATTGCACCTCCATGTCTCCTCACCTTTCGTAGGTACCAAGCTTGTCATCGAATCTGATTCTACTGTTGCTATTTCTTGAGTGCATAATATTAATTAGAGACCATGAGATAAATGAAATAGCTTTAACGAAGTAGATTCTCTTATGCTATCACTCGGATGAGTGTCCTTAGTGCACACCTTACGGAAAATGAATTCAATTAGGGATGCACTTACCAACTATATATGGAGTTGACAGAGAATTCATGTTTTCAGCATGGCAGTAATTACCATTTATTTTCATGGTCTATGGCTTTACGTTAATGTTACAAAGCTCAGCCTCACACGAGGGACAGTCGTATTGTCAGTTTCTATGTAATATAGATGGTCACCTTGTGTGCTAGTTGATGCTTTGGCACTCTTTGGCATTTGTAATCTTTTTCGAAAGCTTCGATTGATCTTCACTGCTTATTACAATGTATTAGTAAAATCTCGCTCTTTGACAGAGTAAAGAAAAAAAAAAAAGTAATTCGCTTGAAAAACCGATTATTTTGATTAATGTCAATAACTATCGAAATGCTTGTTTAGTTCCACTTTTTTTCAGTTTATCTAACTTTTAAAAACAAAAGTCAAGCTAAATAAGATTTTGAGAAGTTTTTTAAAAAAAAATAATTTTTTTTAAAGAACAAAATCTAAAAGAAATTGAGAAAAAGGTCCAAAAATGAGTTTTCTCTTCTCTTCTTTATAAAAACACACTAGCATTTCAAAAAAAAAAAATTTTGTTCCAAAAATATCTTCGTTTATTAAAAATAATCTCAACATTACTCTTTGAAATAACTTTTTGGAGGGGTTTTGAACTCTACTTTTTTTTAGAGGCGATCATATATTAACCAATGAACCAAATGCTTACATGCCTCAACTGATACAGCTTATAAAAATAAATTTACCAAAAAGTTTCAACTTAATTTTAAAAGTTATTATTTTTTATAAAAGTTTTATAATAATTTTTAAATTAAAAAAAAAATCAGACCAAATAGACTCTAACTTTAGAAAAGAAGAAAGATAATGAACAATTGTGAGAGAGTATAGATGGAAGTTTATGCAAAATTTAAAAGAAGAAAATTGAGAGAATAATGAAGAGCCTAGATTCATACATTGGGATGGCAATGGGTACCCGCGGATATCTAACCGGATTATATAGGGTTAGGTTACCCTATAATCGGGTTTGAGATGAGTTTGGGTAGTGATTTTACTATCCGTATAGGGTTCAAGTAGGGTTCAGGTACCACCCCTTGGGTACTCGTTACCCGTTACCAGAACTCGTTTATTATTTATAAATATTTTATTATTATTTTAATAATTAAATTAAAATTTACAATTTTTACGAACTTTACAAGCAATTTTGTTATTAAAAACTAACAAATATATGAAAAGTATGGTTACTCTAATTATTAATATGATGATATTAATATATTTAAATTCAAAAATTATTAGATTGTTAATTATGTTTAAATAATCTGAATATTATATCATATTATAAAGAAATATAATTACTATTATATATATACGTTTAATGTAAATACATTTAATTTCTATTTTGTGTTAACATTACAAAAATTATGAGTTATAAAATTATTAATTATAATATATATACCATTGTTTATATAATCTTATAATATATATACTTAAAGAAAGTTTTTAAAATTAGAATAGTTTTTGAACCTAAATATTTTTTTTAATTTCATGAAATTAAGAACAAATCCTTATAATTAATTAAATTAATTCATGAAACTATTATTATTAATTAACTTGTAATGTCTTTTAATATATATCGTTTATATATTGTGTTAATTTATAAGAAATATAATTACTATTATATATATACTAAAATATTTTTGGTATATATATACTTTAAATATAAACATATTTACTTTCTATTTTGTATTAACATTACAAAATTATAACTTATAAAATTATTAATTATAA